>NC_056743.1:1576496630-1576579130 GCF_019279795.1 Protopterus annectens
TAAGATGTTGTATATTTGAGACACTACTCCACTGTATATTAAGCTGTTGTATCTCTGAGACACTGACCCATTGTATATTAAGGTGTTGTATATCTGAGACACTAATGTTGTGTCTTTCGGCTTTTTCCGGTAAGGGGTCACCACAGTGGAACTCCAGTCCGCTAATGATTGGCAGTTGATTTTTATGTGCTGAGTTGCCAGCCGTAACGCACAACCTTCAATGAAGGTGCGCCCATTCACGCATGTCTCCATGCAGAAGACGCTCTAGCTGAGAGTCAAACCGGTTAGCATGTTACTGTGAGGCGACAACGCTACCGCAGCACCACCACTGCGATATCTGAGACACTAATACATTGTATATTAAGGTGTTGTATCTCTGATACATTTCCCACTGTATATTAAGCAGCTGTATCTCTGAGACACTAATCCATGGTATATTAAGATGTTGAATATATGAGACACTACCCCATAATATATTAAGTTGTATCTCTGAGACACTACCCCATTGTATATTAAGGTGTTGTATCTCTGAGACACTACTCCATTGTGTAGTAAGGTGCTGTGTCTCTGAGACACTACTCCACTGTATATTAAGCTGTTGCATCTCTGAGACACCGACCCATTGTATATTAAGGTGTTGTATATCTGAGACAATAATGTTGTGTCTTTCGGCTTTTCTCGGTTAGGGGTCGCCACAGCGGAACTCCGGTCCGCTAATGATTGGCAGTTGATTTTTATGTGCTGCGTTGCCAACCGTAACGCACAACCTTCAATGAAGGTACGCCCATTCATGCATATCTCCATGCAGAAGACACTCTAACTGAGAGTCAAACCGGTTAGCGTCTTACTGTGAGGCGACAACGCTACCGCAGCACCACCACTGCGATGTCTGAGACACTAATACATTGTATATTAAGAAGTTGAATATATGAGACACTACACCAAAATAAACTCCAAAGAGTTGGAAACCCACGAACAAAACAAAAAGATGAGTTAAACTCAGTCCAAAAAGATGCGTGACTTTCCAATGAGCAATAAAATGAAAGTAGAAATTCAAACAAATAAATCCATGTAAGTTAGCAAATTGTTTATTCCAAACGAGTAAGCGCTTTCGCCAAAGGCTTCTTCAGACTCTTTACACAAACTAAAACTTTGAACATCACTTTTAAAACCAACAAAAGCTTGTGATAGGATCTCTATAATCACATGTTTCCTTCATTTAAAAATACAGTAACCCATTAAACTCAGTTCCATGAATGTTACCTTGTTCAGCTAAGAAAAATACTGGTATATTAAAAGTAAGAACTGAATAGTTCAAAATAAACATACATAAAAAAACATACATAAAAAAAACATACATAAAAAAATGCATTGGTGCCCAAGCATACATTATATTATATTAAACAATTGAGTATATCTCAGAGCCTTGTCATATTTACTTATCATCTCATGGTGCTTTAGAAACATCTCGTACTGAACTTTCAGGCAGTATATATCAAAAAAGCCATTTCAGACTTGGTTAGTATAACCCAAACTGCTTGTAATGCACATATTTACAAAGTGTGACATTAGATATTTCCGTGTTTTACTGGAAGTTCATATTATCCAGAGTAGACTCGTAAAACAGTCAACAATTACAGGTGGTTAAAAACTTGTATCACATTAGTTAGGCTATTCTCGTATAAATCAAAAGTTAAAAACAGTTTTTCAAAATTACTTATTTTCTGTAGACTCTGAAACGCTTTTAAAATTCACAGCACAACAAAGTATTCCTTGCGTATGTGCCTGGTTAATTCTTGAATGCAAAACAAAGAACGCTACTGTGCATTACGCACTCATAGCGTTCATAAAATAAACATTGTGTCTATTTAAAAAGCCGATTAGGCTTACAACAGGCATAAGTACATGACGAGCTTTTCAATAGCTGTCCATTAGTTCATGCCTTAGTCTCTTCAATCTCCGTTATTAAACAGGGACATTTGACATTTCAGGATGTGAACGTAACTTACAAAAATGTGGGTGGAAGAATGCTTCAACAATAAACGAAGCAACAAAACGTCTATATGGAAACAGAGCAATATCTTAATAATTAACTTGACTCTCGTACAGATCCACAATGGTGGAAATAAGCACACTGACTTAAGCAACCATTAATTGCACTTTATAATTGTTACATCCTTGATACCCAAGTTTAAAATATAGACATTGTGAAATGTTAAAACTCTTATGTGGTGAAGCGGAAAATATAGGGAAGGAATACATGAGGGGGAAAGGGGAAATGGGAAGTATTTTGGCACATATAATCTGTTAATCCCGAATGGCATCCTGAGGTGTCTTACATTAGTTTTTATAAACAGTACTTTTCAATACTAAATATATGTGTGCAAAGATTCATTTCTTATGACAAATGTTGAAAGTGTATGAAATGCCTACAATATGTCTGAGTATATAGATGGGTCATCTACACCATGGTCATGATGTTGTGAGGAAAATGTACCTAACTAATGTGGAATTTAGAACAGTTAGTGGGAGATCTCTTTACCTGCGTAATCTTCTACTTTTCAAAATGGCTTTATTTGGATTTTATCGTTAAGGCCTGGTGGTTTATCGGACCTTAATCTTATGATCCATCTTGTTTCTTGTTCCAAAGTTCTGTTAATTAGATCACCACCTCTGAATCCTTCATACACACATTGAATGGCACAGAACTTAAAGGAATGACTGGTACCAGTTGAACTTTTATGTCTAGCCAATGCATTGGTTTCTGTACCTACTCTAAGGTGGTACGTGTGTTCCTAATCCTCTCCTTAAATGATCTATTTGTTTTCCCTATGTAGTAACTATTACATCCTAAACATTTAGCCATATATATGACATTTTTACTTTCACAGTTGGTGTTAGTGTTAAAATTGTAAATGCGTCCTGTAGTAGGGTGCTCAAAACTAGTTTCTTTATTAATATAAATACATTGATTGCAATGACCACAGGGTACTGTGTTTCTATTCACTGTCAACCTGTTAACTAGTGGATGTCTTGGTCTACATAGGATACTCTTCAGATTGGGAAGGTTTTATAAGCTATACGAGGTGTGGGGCCAGCAATCTCACTAACTTCTATATCTGAATTCAAAATACCCCAGTGTTTCTTCATAATGCTTTTCACTTGCAGGCTCATTTTACTAAAAGTAAGGTTAGCTCTAACTTCATTCCTAGGGGAACCTGAGCTAGTGGTCATTGCTTCATGTGCCATAAAATATGGTTTCGCAGTACTTGTTCTTAAGGTCTCCACTGTGTTAATAGTGTCTAATATTTCTTTTCTTTGTAACCTCTCTCCAGAAATCTCTCCTTCATGTCCTCTATTCCTGAAACATAAGTTTCTTGTTGTGGATTCAATCTAGATACCCTCATAAATTGTCCTTTAAGGACGTTTTGAAATACATGGCCGGGATGCATACTTTGTCTATGTAATATATTGTTTCTTTGGCAATCTTTTCTATAAATAGTTGTGTTGATCATACCATTGGTCATTCTAAATACTTCCACGTCCAAAGATGGAAGATTGCTAACTGAGAAGTTGGCAGTAAATTTTAAGAAGTCCGTGGTATTGTCCAAGTAAGAAACAAAGTTTAATAGGGAGGGTTCATCTCCAAGCCATATAAAAAAGAGGTCGTCCACAAAACGACAGTACATTGCAGCATGTTCTATAAATGATAGATTATTGAAGAGAAAAGTATCTTCCCATCTGGCCATGACTAGGTTGGCGTAGCTATTTGCACATGATGTGCCCATAGCCACGCCATCCTTCTGTAAGTAAATGACTTCTTCAAATGCAAAGACATTATTAGTTAATATAGTCTCTAATAGCAGGGTCACAAGGTCAATCTTTCTATCAGTGAAGTCTGAATGTGCTTTCAAATATTCAGTGATCAGTCTTATTCCTACGTCATTGGGATCACTGTGAATAAGCTAACCACATCAAGTGTCACAAAGAAAAATGTTGGTTCGTATCCAATGAGTGAGTTTGAGAATATAGGTCTAAAAGAAATTGCTTACTATCTTTCAGGATCTTCTTATTACCATTAACTAACGGTCTAAGTACACTCTCTAGATAAATAGATAGGGGTTCTGTTACCCACCCTTGACCTGCAACAATAGGTCTAAATGGTGGGTCTCTGCTGTTCTTATGGACTTTAGGAAGTCCCTGTATGATCGGTATAGTGGGATTGTTCACCTTTAGGTATCCATACAGCTCTTGTGTTATGTCATGCGATAGTACCAGGTCATCTAGGGTATTGTAAACACTAAAGACCATGTTATTTAAATTAGCCTTAGTTACTTTTGTATATGTAGTTGTATCTTCAAGCATCTGAAACATTTTATTTGCATAGTAAGTATAGTCCATAATGACAACCGGTCCTCCTTTATCTGCTGGTCTTATTACAATAGACCTGTCATCTCTCAATGAATTCAAAGCTTGCCTTTGTTTATAGTTTAAATTACGTCCATGTTTGGATGGTTTATTCTCTTGATGACTTCTATATATTTCATCTTCCACTACATTCCCAAATACCTCTATAGTCGGGTTCAGTGGTGGAACATATGTACTATTTGGACGATGCTTACTCATAACTTGGCTACTATCTGAGTTGCCAAAATCCAACCTTAATTGTAAATTCCGAACATACATTTTGTTTCTATAATAGTATCTACTAGATCGTTAGGTTTTGTAGGAATAAAACCTAGGCCTTTACTTAAGACCTGTATTTCATATTCATTCAGTGCCCTACCAGATAAATTCATGATTAACGATTTTGTCTCCCCCACATTTTCTTGATTGTGGGGCCTAGTTGTTCCTGTTCGTCTATTGAGCCTTTCCTTTTCTGTCTCCCCCTGCTTGTGGACCTTCTTTTGTCCAAAAAATGGTTCTGGGCTATGGGGAGGGGGGCCGGACATCTATTTGAATTGAAAATGGCACTGTTTGCTTTTGGTCTAACTACTGCTGCACCTGATCTCTGTACGTCTGTGATACAACCTGTCAAACTCTCACCTAACTCACCTTGGTTCTCTCTCCCATTACTTAGTATCTGTGAGGGGCTGTGAGTCTCTGTCTCTATATGATTAGATTCTGTCAACTGTGGATCAGGTCCTGTGCTGTTTCCAATAAGTGGAACTTCAGGACCATCACTCTGTTTATTACGTGGGGTGAGTGTGTTGGACAATCTATTTTCTGTGTTAATATTTTGTTGATAACTATCTGGTTTGTTAACAGGTGTGGTTAAGGTAGTATTCCTGAAACTTTTACCTGTTACACCTGATGGTCTCTGAGATCCATTTAAATCAGAATTGAAGTGTGAGTTCGGTGTCATTTCCCTGGGCCAAGTGAAAACATTATTATTTCTAAAATCTCGTAAATCCCTGGTAATTTTTACTTTTTTCTGGTCTAACATCCGTTTCTCTAAAAATAACACATCTTCTATAACTTTTCTTAGTTTACTCATACATATTTCATTATTACTAAATTTGCATTCAAAATCTTTAAACAAATTGTTAACAACCAATCTCAATCTCTCCTCTTCAGGTAGGTGAAATTCAATCAAAAGTTTCATATAGCTAAAACTCAACTCAAGGTTGAGTTGCTGCCAACGATATAGAAGATCTGGCAGTGAAGTACCAGAGGTGGGCATTTTTAGTACTCTTAGCCCACGAGGTATGATTTGCTTATTTAAACATACTTCAAAATAATGTCTCTGAACTTGTAGTTTGATTAATTTAGTAAACACAGTCTCTAATTCATGTAAGTCTTTGGAAACATCCAAGTTAGTCATACCTAACTGAGTATCAGTTCCTCCATCTACGACTGGATTAAAGTCCATGAGTAGGTTTGTACTCCCAGAGACACAAGTCTTAAATCTGTCCAGGACACTTGAAGTAGGTTCTAACACTCTCGGTACATAAGGCAGTTCAATATTCACATTACTTTCATTCGCCATCCTCACTCTCTGCAGCTCTGACAAAAGTAAAAGTAAATGCACAAATCCAAAACTCAGAGCTGCTGTTAGTTGAGGTAGGATACTCACGCTAAAACACTAGTAAAACTCAGTCCAAAAAGATGCGTGACTTTCCAATGAGCAATAAAATGAAAGTAGAAATTCAAACAAATAAATCCATGTAAGTTAGCAAATTGTTTATTCCTAAGCGCTTTCGCCAAAGGCTTCTTCAGACTCTTTACACAAACTAAAACTTTGAACATCACTTTTAAAACCAACAAAAGCTTGTGATAGGATCTCTATAATCACATGTTTCCTTCATTTAAAAATACAGTAACCCATTAAACTCAGTTCCATGAATGTTACCTTGTTCAGCTAAGAAAAATACTGGTATATTAAAAGTAAGAACTGAATAGTTCAAAATAAACATACATAAAAAACATACATAAAAAAAACATACATAAAAAATGCATTGGTGCCCAAGCATACATTATATTATATTAAACAATTGAGTATATCTCAGAGCCTTGTCATATTTACTTATCATCTCATGGTGCTTTAGAAACATCTCGTACTGAACTTTCAGGCAGTATATATCAAAAAAGCCATTTCAGACTTGGTTAGTATAACCCAAACTGCTTGTAATGCACATATTTACAAAGTGTGACATTAGATATTTCCGTGTTTTACTGGAAGTTCATATTATCCAGAGTAGACTTGTAAAACAGTCAACAATTACAGGTGGTTAAAACTTGTATCACATTAGTTAGGCTATTCTCGTATAAATCAAAAGTTAAAACAGTTTTTCAAAATTACTTATTTTCTGTAGACTCTGAAACGCTTTTAAAATTCACAGCACAACAAAGTATTCCTTGCGTATGTGCCTGGTTAATTCTTGAATGCAAAACAAAGAACGCTACTGTGCGTATTTACGTACCATAGCGTTCATAAAATAAACATTGTGTCTATTTAAAAAGCCGATTAGGCTTACAACAGGCATAAGTACATGACGAGCTTTTCAATAGCTGTCCATTAGTTCATGCCTTAGTCTCTTCAATCTCCGTTATTAAACAGGGACATTTGACATTTCAGGATGTGAACGTAACTTACAAAAATGTGGGTGGAAGAATGCTTCAACAATAAACGAAGCAACAAAACGTCTATATGGAAACAGAGCAATATCTTAATAATTAACTTGACTCTCGTACAGATCCACAATGGTGGAAATAAGCACACTGACTTAAGCAACCATTAATTGCACTTTATAATTGTTACATCCTTGATACCCAAGTTTAAAATATAGACATTGTGAAATGTTAAAACTCTTATGTGGTGAAGCGGAAAATATAGGGAAGGAATACATGAGGGGGAAAGGGGAAAATGGGAAGTATTTTGGCACATATAATCTGTTAATCCCGAATGGCATCCTGAGGTGTCTTACATTAGTTTTTATAAACAGTACTTTTCAATACTAAATATATGTGTGCAAAGATTCATTTCTTATGACAAATGTTGAAAGTGCCAACATTTTTTCTTTGTGACACTTGATGTGGTTAGCTTATTCACAGTGATCCCCAATGACGTAGGAATAAGACTGATCACTGAATATTTGAAAGCACATTCAGACTTCACTGATAGAAAGATTGACCTTGTGACCCTGCTATTAGAGACTATATTAACTAATAATGTCTTTGCATTTGAAGAAGTCATTTACTTACAGAAGGATGGCGTGGCTATGGGCACATCATGTGCAAATAGCTACGCCAACCTAGTCATGGCCAGATGGGAAGATACTTTTCTCTTCAATAATCTATCATTTATAGAACATGCTGCAATGTACTGTCGCTTTGTGGATCTACCTCTTTTTATATGGCTTGGAGATGAACCTCCCTATTAAACTTTGTTTCTTACTTGGACAATACCACGGACTTCTTAAAATTTACTGCCAACTTCTCAGTTAGCAATCTTCCATTTTGGACGTGGAAGTATTTAGAATGACCAATGGTATGATCAACACAACTATTTATAGAAAAGATTGCCAAAGAAACAATATATTACATAGACAAAGTATGCATCCCGCCATGTATTTCAAAACGTCCTTAAAGGACAATTTATGAGGGTATCTAGATTGAATCCACAACAAGAAACTTATGTTTCAGGAATAGAGGACATGAAGGAGAGATTTCTGGAGAGAGGTTACAAAGAAAAGAAATATTAGACACTATTAACACAGTGGAGACCTTAAGAACAAGTACTGCGAAACCATATTTTATGGCACATGAAGCAATGACCACTAGCTCAGGTTCCCCTAGGAATGAAGTTAGAGCTAACCTTACTTTTAGTAAAATGAGCCTGCAAGTGAAAAGCATTATGAAGAAACACTGGGGTATTTTGAATTCAGATATAGAAGTTAGTGAGATTGCTGGCCCCACACCTCGTATAGCTTATAAAACCTTCCCAATCTGAAGAGTATCCTATGTAGACCAAGACATCCACTAGTTAACAGGTTGACAGTGAATAGAAACACAGTACCCTGTGGTCATTGCAATCAATGTATTTATATTAATAAAGAAACTAGTTTTGAGCACCCTACTACAGGACGATTTACAATTTTAACACTAACACCAACTGTGAAAGTAAAAATGTCATATATATGGCTAAATGTTTAGGATGTAATAGTTACTACATAGGAAAACAAATAGATCATTTAAGGAGAGGATTAGGGAACACACGTACCACCTTAGAGTAGGTACAGAAACCAATGCATTGGCTAGACATAAAAGTTCAACTGGTACCAGTCATTCCTTTAAGTTCTGTGCCATTCAATGTGTGTATGAAGGATTCAGAGGTGGTGATCTAATTAACAGAACTTTGGAACAAGAAACAAGATGGATCATAAGATTAAGGTCCGATAAACCACCAGGCCTTAACGATAAAATCCAAATAAAGCCATTTTTGAAAAGTAGAAGATTACGCAGGTAAAGAGATCTCCCACTAACTGTTCTAAATTCCACATTAGTTAGGTACATTTTCCTCACAACATCATGACCATGGTGTAGATGACCCATCTATATACTCAGACATATTGTAGGCATTTCATACACTTTCAACATTTGTCATAAGAAATGAATCTTTGCACACATATATTTAGTATTGAAAAGTACTGTTTATAAAAACTAATGTAAGACACCTCAGGATGCCATTCGGGATTAACAGATTATATGTGCCAAAATACTTCCCATTTTCCCCTTTTCCCCCTCATGTATTCCTTCCCTATATTTTCCGCTTCACCACATAAGAGTTTTAACATTTCACAATGTCTATATTTTAAACTTGGGTATCAAGGATGTAACAATTATAAAGTGCAATTAATGGTTGCTTAAGTCAGTGTGCTTATTTCCACCATTGTGGATCTGTACGAGAGTCAAGTTAATTATTAAGATATTGCTCTGTTTCCATATAGACGCTTTGTTGCTTCGCTTATTGTTGAAGCATTCTTCCACCCACATTTTTGTAAGTTACGTTCACATCCTGAAATGTCAAATGTCCCTGTTTAATAACGGAGATTGAAGAGACTAAGGCATGAACTAATGGACAGCTATTGAAAAGCTCGTCATGTACTTATGCCTGTTGTAAGCCTAATCGGCTTTTTAAATAGACACAATGTTTATTTTTATGAACGCTTATGGTAAATGCACAGTAGCGTTCTTTGTTTTGCATTCAAGAATTAACCAGGCACATACGCGCAAGGAATACTTTGTTGTGCTGTGAATTTTAAAAGCGTTTCAGAGTCTACAGAAAATAAGTAATTTTGAAAACTGTTTTTAACTTTTGATTTATACGAGAATAGCCTAACTAATGTGATACAAGTTTTTAACCACCTGTAATTGTTGACTGTTTTACGAGTCTACTCTGGATAATATGAACTTCCAGTAAAACACGGAAATATCTAATGTCACACTTTGTAAATATGTGCATTACAAGCAGTTTGGGTTATACTAACCAAGTCTGAAATGGCTTTTTTGATATATACTGCCTGAAAGTTCAGTACGAGATGTTTCTAAAGCACCATGAGATGATAAGTAAATATGACAAGGCTCTGAGATATACTCAATTGTTTAATATAATATAATGTATGCTTGGGCACCAATGCATTTTTTATGTATGTTTTTTTATGTATGTTTATTTTGAACTATTCAGTTCTTACTTTTAATATACCAGTATTTTTCTTAGCTGAACAAGGTAACATTCATGGAACTGAGTTTAATGGGTTACTGTATTTTTAAATGAAGGAAACATGTGATTATAGAGATCCTATCACAAGCTTTTGTTGGTTTTAAAAGTGATGTTCAAAGTTTTAGTTTGTGTAAAGAGTCTGAAGAAGCCTTTGGCGAAAGCGCTTACTCGTTTGGAATAAACAATTTGCTAACTTACATGGATTTATTTGTTTGAATTTCTACTTTCATTTTATTGCTCATTGGAAAGTCACGCATCTTTTTGGACTGAGTTTTACTAGTGTTTTAGCGTGAGTATCCTACCTCAACTAACAGCAGCTCTGAGTTTTGGATTTGTGCAAAAAGATGAGTTAAACAAACCACAGGAAGCCGTAGTGGAATCCAAGATAACTTTACTGGAAACTTGTAAGCGCTTTCGTGTTACAAAATCCAAACACTTCTTCAGACAAGTTCTCCTTGTTTCCTATTACTGTTTAAATACACATCTCAATTATCTCATTTATTTATTTTTATTTATTTATTTATTGCAGTTGGTTTACCAGGATAGTCCATTGGGCCATAAAGAACCCGTTTTCAATGGAGTCCTGGGGAGAAAAGCTCCACAAAGAAAATGTACATTCAACATTTGACAGAAAAAATGTAGGTACAGAGAGTTAATACAATGTAGACAGGATACAAGTGAAAACTTATCAAATATACAGTAGCAGTCATAACAGTTAATACATTGAGAAGAAAAATACTAGTAATCGAACAAATGTTAAACATTATACAGATTAGAGAACAAACATAGTAGCTATATAAAGTAGGATGAGATATTGGAGGACTATGAGTAGAGTTAGTTATGTAGGGTGGGAGCATGAGCATTCCCACTGTGATGCTAGATGTGAAAAAGAGACTTTTGAAGGTCGAGTGGTTGGAGGTGGTGCGGATGAGTGGGGTAGGGAGTTCCAGAGGCGAGCGAGGCTGAAGGACAGAAGGCTTTTGCCTGGGGATGAGTAGGTTTGTGCACTTCTAGTAGATTTTGATTATTTGACCTTAGAACTCTGTTAGGTAGGTGCATTTTAAAGGCAGAGGAAAGGGAGGGACAGAGGAAGTGGTTTTGAATAAGTTTATGGGCTAGGGTTAGTTGAGTATAAGATAGTTGGTTGGGAAGTTCTAGCCATTTTAGTTTATGGAGGGATAAACAGTGGTGTGTGGAGGAGTTATGGCTGGTGGCGAATTTTGCAATTTTATTATAGCAGGAGGTAAGCTGTTTTTTTAACAAGGACTGAAGATTAGTTAGTAGTGGGGCACCATAGAGTAGGGAGGGGATAAGAAAGGAAGTAGAGAGAGTGATTTTAGTGGCAGATGTGAGGTAGGCATTCTGTCTATAAAGCATGCCAAGTTTTTGATGTGTTTTTTTGATGTTTATTTGCAGGTGAGAATTAAATTTGAGTTGGTTGTCGATTTGGACCCCAAGTAGTTTGGTCTCTGACACTATTTCAAGAGGTGAGTTGTTTTGACTAGTAATTAAGAATGTATTCAGGTCGGGAGGAGTGACTCTAGAAGGAGTAAATAACATTAGTTTGGTCTTGCTAGCATTGAGGGCTAGATGATTACTTAGCATCCATTGCTCTGTGGAAGAGAAGGCATCTTGAGTAAGTTTTTGTAGTGTAGTGATAGAAGAGGCAGAACAGATGATAGTTGAATCATCTGCATATTGGATGATGCTAGAGTATGGGATTGATTTGTGGAAGTCGTTAATAAAAATATTGAAGAGAAGAGGACCGAGTATGGAGCCTTGTGGCACTCCTGTAGGGTACTAAGGAAAGTGGAGGTGGCTTTTTCCATTTTACAGCTTGGTTTCTGTTAGATAGATAACTAGAGAACCAGTTCAAAGAGGTGGAAGTTAGGTAAAGATTGGAAAGTTTAGTTAAGAGCAGGCTGTGTGAGATAGTATCAAGGCTTTGGAGAGGTCAAGAAGTAAGGTGGAAACAATTTGTCCAGAGTCACGGGCTTTATTTACAATTTCAAGGAAGGAGAGGAGGGCAGTCATAGTGCTGTGGTTAGGTCTGAAACCGTGCTGTGTGGGAGTTATAAGATGGTTGTCTAGGAGGTGAGGAAGGAGTTGAAGATGGACACATTTTTCTAGGAGTTTTGAAATGGGGACAGGATGGCTATGGGACGGAAATTAGTAATGTTGTTATTGTTGCCACCTTTGTGTAGAGGTATAATAAAGGCTTGTTTCCAGATTTGGGGAACTGTACATTCTTGTAGGAGCGGTTAATTAAGATGCTAATAGGGTAGGCAAGAGTTTCAGCTGCTATACTGAGAAAGTAAGAAGGGATATTGTCAGGAGCATTGGTACATGGTTTCAATTTCTGAAGTAGTTTCTTTATAGTAGATGTAGGTATGGGATTTAGTGAGAAGAGGGTGCAGCCAGGAGGGGGGAAATTATGGGGTGGTGTAGATGAGGATAGAGTTTGCGTAGAAGAGGGGTAGAGGAGTTAGTGGGTGGGGAGTAGGGTATAGAAGTAGAGAGAGTGGGGGTGGGTGAGGGAGTATTGGATAGCAGGGAGGTGTTGGAGAATGAGGAGGTCAATTTGGAAATAGAGTCAATAAAGAAAGAATTAAATTGGAATCATTTATTCAGTTACAAACAATTAAACCAATATTTCAATTAAATAATTAAATGAGTTCTGCCCTAGCAAAGGCTAAAAACTAAGTACTCTATTAAGAACAGTTCTTCTTAAAAACAATGTTGTTTTTGCAAAATACATTACCTAAAGTTAAAAACCTAAGCCAAAGTGTGTTCAAATACCAATAAACATGTTGTAAACGCTAAAAAATATATGCCTATTTATTTTCTAACTATAGCAAGCCAAGCTTGTTTTTAAACAGAATTTATAAACTGAATTTATAAATTAAATTCATAAACACAATTTAAAAACAGAATTCTGTGAACAAAGTTCAATAAACAACATCCCCAACTAACACATATCAAACTAAATTATTTTAATATATTTAAATACATTTGGATAAAAAAAATTGATTTTTGTGTGACATAATTTTTTATGTGTTATATACATTTGCTTGTAGAAAGTATTTTTAAATATTAAATATATTTAAATTATCTTAAGAGTGCTTTTTGTTTTAATAAACATTTAATGGAACATGTTTCATTTATCCCAGGGTGGATGTGTGCATTTGTTTTTAGTTGCCAAAGCAACTCACATTCTTCTAGCTTTAAATGCCACGGTCCTCCCCTGGGGTTTGTTCCTACTTTTTGCACAACATTAAACACAAAACTATGGTTGATGTTTTCTGAAATGTGTTTAGCAAGTGCATTCGACATATTCAGCCTGCTAATCGCATAAATATGTTCAGAATACGTTGTTTTAAATGTCTTTCGGTTTTTCCGAAATAGAATGCAGGGCAGGATGTACATGTAGCAAGGTATACTACACCTTGACTAAGACAATTGCATTTGTCATTTATGTAATACTTTGTGCCTCGAATAGTAAATGTAGATCCAGTTTTAATATATTTACAGTAACTACAATGACCGCACTTAAACATTCCTTTATTGGTTTTGTACGTTCTAATCGGGGCTTCTAAGATTGTTTTCAAAGATGGTGCTTTTCTAAAAATTACTATAGGTTTTGGTCCTAAATTCATATTAGGACAAAAACCTAGTTTTAACAGTTCCCAATTATTATCTAGGATGCGTCTAAATTCCACACTAAGCTCATTGAATTGTGTGGAAAAATTGATATTAAAGTTTTTTTGTTGTTGTTGTTGATGTTGTTGTTCAAGTTGTTCTTCTTCTACTTCTTGATTACTTCCAGTGACTTCATGAGTGACTAACTGTGTACTATTATCTAGTTGGTTGTCATTATCATAAGTTTTTAGAATGGGTCCTAGTTGACCTGTACTTCTTTTTCTTACTACTTCTCGGATGACTGAATTTATCAACCTTCTAGGGTAACCCCTATTCAGAAACATAGTAGTTAAGAAGTCACATTCTTCGAAGAAGGTGCTGTCTTCTGAACACATCCTAGATGCTCGTACTACCTGACTTTTAACAACACCTTTCTTTGAAAGGTAGGATGGGAACTTGTAAAGTGTAAGAATGAGTTACTGTAATGAGGTTTCCTATAAATAGAGGTAGTGTATTTCATCTTTTCGATATCTTTTTTTATGTTAATATCTAAGAAGTTGATTGATGATATATCATATTGGTATGTGAATTGCAAAAAAGGAACAAATGAGTTCATTTTATCAATAAGTTTAATGGCGTTATTTTTGTCTGTTTTCAAAATCATCAATATGTCGTCTTGGTAACGAGTGTACCAGACGACTGAGTCTTTAAATATATTTTGTGGGAATAAATAAGTATGTTCCCAAAACGCCATAACCGAGTTGTCTTGTCTGAAGAAGTGTTTGGATTTTGTAACACGAAAGCGCTTACAAGTTTCCAGTAAAGTTATCTTGGATTCCACTACGGCTTCCTGTGGTTTGTTTAACTCATCTTTTTGTTTTATATGAGACACTACCCCATAATATATTAAGTTGTATCTCTGAGACACTACTCCATTTTATATTAAGCTGTTGTATCTCTGAGAGACTACCCCATTGTATATTAAGGTGTCGTATATTTGAGAGACTATTTCATTGTACATTATGCTGTTGTATCTCTGAGACATTACTCCATTGTATATTAAGCTGTTGTATATCTAAGAGACTACTCCATTGTATATTAAGCTGTTGTATATCTGAGACACTACTCCATTGCATTTTAAGTTGTTGTATCTCTGAGACACTACTCCATTGTATATTAAGGTGTTGTATATCTGAGACACTACTCCATTGTATATTAAGCTGTTGTATCTCTGAGACACTGCCCCATTGTATATTAAGGTTTTGTATATCTGAGACACTAATACATTGTATATTAAGGTGTTGTATCTCTGATACAATACTCCACTGTAAATTAAGCAGTTGTATATCTGAGACACTAACCCATTGTATATTAAGCTGTTGAATATATGAGACACTACCCCATAATATATTAAGTTGTATCTCTGAGACACTACCCCATTGTATATTAATGTGTTGTATCTCTGAGACACTACTCCATTGTATATTAAGCTGTTGTATTTCTGAGACACTTCCCCATTGTATATTAAGGTGTTGTATCTCTGAGACACTACTCCATTGTATATTAAGGTGTTGTATCTCTGAGACACTAACCCATTGTATATTAAGCTGTTGAGTATATGGACTCTACCTCATAATATATTAAGTTGTATCTCTGAGACACTACCCTATTGCATATTAAGGTGTTGTATCTCTGAGACACTACTCCACTGTATATTTAGATGTCGTATATCTGAGACTCTACTCCATTGTATATTAAGTCGTTGTATCTCTGTGACTCTACTCCATTGCATATTAAGCTGTTATATCTTTGAGACAACACCCCATTGTATATTAAGTTGTATCCCTGACACACTATCCCATTGTATATTAATGTGTTATATCTCTGAGACACTACTCCATTTTATAATAAGCTGTTGTATCTCTGAGAGACTACCCCGTTGTATATTAAGGTGTTGTATATGAGACACTATTTCATTGTACATTAAGCTGTTGTATCTCTGAGACACTACTCAATTGTATATTAATCTGTTGTATCTTTGAGACACTCCCCCTTTGTATATTAAGTTGTATCTCTGAGACACTACTCCATTGTATATTAAGCTGCTATATCTCTGAGACACTACCCTATTGTATATTAAGGTGTTGTATATCTGAGACACTACCCCATTGTATATTAAGCTGTTGTGTATCTGAGAACCTACTCCATTGTATGTTAAGGTGTTGTATCTCAGAGACACTACTCCATTATATATTAAGCTGTTGAATCTCTGAGATACTACCCCATTGTATATTAAGCTGTTGTATACCTGAGACACTACCCCATTGTATATTAAGTTGTATCTCTGAGACAATACTCCATTGTATATTAAGCTGTTGTGTCTCTGATACACTACCCCATTGTATATCGAGGAGTTGTATCCCTGAGACACTACACCATTGTATATTAGGGTGTTTTATATCTGAGACACTATTCCGTTGTATATTAAGCTGTTGTATCTTTGAGACACTACCCTATTGTATAGTCAGGTGTTCTGTATCTGAGACACTACTCCATTGCATATGAAGCTGTTGTATCTCTGAGCAATACCATATTGTATATTAAGTTTTATCTCTGAGACACTACTCCATTGTATTTTAAGCTGTTGTATCTCTGAGACACTACCCCATTGTATATTAAGGTGTTGTATTTCTGAGACACTTCCCTGTTGTATATTAAGGTGTAGTATATCTGAGAAACTACTCCATTGTATATTAAGCTTTTGTATCTCTGAGACACGACACCATTGTATATTAAGGTGTTCTATATCTGAGACACTACCCTATTGTATATTAAGGTGTTGTATCTCTCAGACTACCCCATGGCATATTAAGGTGTTGTATCTCTGAGACACTACTCCATTGTATATTAAGTTGTTGTATCTCTGAGACACTACCCCATTGTATATTAAACTGTTGTATATCTGAGACACTACCCTAATGTATATTAAGGTATTGGATCTCTAATACACTAATCCATTTTATATTAAGCTGTTGTATCTCTGAGAGACTACCACATTGTATATTAAGGTGTTGTATCTCTTAGACACTACTCCATTGTATATTAAGCTGGTGTATATTTGAGAAACTATTCCATTGTATTTTAAGTTGTTGTATCTCTGAAACACTACTCCATTGTATATTAAGATGTTGTATATCTGAGACACTACTCCACTGTATAGTAAGCTGTTGTATCTCTGAGACACTGTCCCATTGTACATTAAGGTGTTGTATATCTGAGACACTAATGTTGTGTCGTTTGGCTTTTCCCGGTTAGGGGTCGCCACAGCGGAACTCCGGTCCGCTAATGATTGGCAGTTGATTTTACGTGCTGAGTTGCCAGCCATAATGCACAACCTTCAATGAAGGTATGCCCATAAATGCATATCTCCACGCAGAAGACGCTCTAGCTGAAAGTCAAACCGGTTAGCGTCTTACTGTGAAGCGACAATGCTACCGCAGCATCACCACCGAGATATCTGAGACACTAATACATTGTATATTAAGGTGTTGTATCTCTGATAGTTTATCCACTGTATATTAAGCAGCTTTATTTCTGAGACACTAACCCATTGTATATTAAGCTGTTGAATATATGAGACACTACTCCATAATATATTAAGTTGTATCTCTGAGACACTATCCCATTGTACATTAAGGTGTTGTATCTCTGGGACACTACTCCATTGTATATTATGCTGTTGTATTTCTGAGACACTTTTCCATTGTATATAAAGATGTTGTATCTCTGAGACACTACTCCATTGTGTATTAAGGTGTTGTAGCTCTGAGACATTACTCCATTGTATATTAAGGTGTTGTATCTCTGAGACACTACTCCACTGTATATTTAGATGTTGTATATCTGAGACACTACTCCATTGTATATTAAGGTGTTGTATCTCTGTAACACTACTCCATTGTATATTAAGCTGTTATATCTTTGAGACAACACCCCATTGTATATAAAGTTGTATCCCTGAGACAATATCCCATTGTATATTAATGTGTTATATCTCTGCGACACTGCTCCATTTTATATTAAGCTGTTGTATCTCTGAGACACTACTCAATTGTATATTAAGCTGTTGTATATTTGAGACACTGCCCCACTGTATATTAATTTGTATCTCTGAGACACTACTCCATTGTATATTAAGCTGCTGTATCTCTGAGACACTACCCTATTATATATTAAGGTGTTGTATATTTGAGACACTTCCCCATTATATATTAAGGTTGTTGTATATTTGAGACACTGCCCCACTGTATATTAAGTTGTATCTCTGAGAAACGACTCCATTCTATGTTAAGGTGTTGTATCTCAGAGACACTACTCCATTATATTTTAAGCTGATGAATCTCTGATAGACTACCCCATTGTATATTAAGCTGTTGTATGCCTGAGGCACTACCCCATTGTATATTAAGCTGTATCTCTGAGACAATACTCCATTGTATATTAAGCTGTTGTGTCTCTGATACACTACCCCATTGTATATTGAGGAGTTGTATCTCTGAGACAATACACCATTGTATATTAAGGTGATGTATCTCTGAGACACTATTCCATTGTATATTAAGCTGTTGTATCTTTGAGACACTACCCTATTGTATATTAAGTTGTATATCTGAGACACTACTCCATTGTATTTTTAGCTGTTGTATCTCTGAGACACTACTCCATTTTATTTTTAGCTCTGGTATCTCTGAGACACTACTCCATAGTATATTAAGCTGTTGTATCTCTGAGACACTACAGCATTGTATATTAAGGTGTTCTATATCTGAGACACTACCCTATTGTATATTAAGTTGTTGTATCTGTCAGACTACCCCGTGGCATATTAAGGTGTTGTATCTCTGAGACACTACTCCATTTTATATGAAGCTGTTGTATCTTTTAGAAACTACCCCATTGTATATTAAGGTATTGTATCTCTGAGACACTACCCCATTGTATATTAAACCTGTTGTATATCTGAGAGACTACCCTAATGTATATTAAGCTGTTGTATCTCAGAGACACTACACATTAAAGTATATTAAGGGGTTGTATATCTGAGACACTAACCCATTGTATATTAAGGTGTTGTATCTCTGAGACTATCCAACTTATATTAAGGTGTTGTATCTCTGTGACACTCCTTCATTGTATATTAAGGTGTTGTATCTCTGATACACTACTCCATTGTATATTAAGCTGTTGTATCTCTGTGACACTCCTTCATTGTATATTAAGCTGTTGTATCTTTGAGACACTATCCCAATGTAAATTAAGTTATATCTCTGAGACACTATTCCATTGTATATTAATCTGTTGTATCTCAGAGACACTACCTCATTGTACATTAACGTGTTATATCTCTGACACTACCCCATGGCTTATTAAGGTGTTGTATCTCTGAGACACTACTACATTGTCTATGAAGCTTTTGTATCTCTGATACACTATCACATTGTATATTAAGTTGTATCTCTGAGACACTCCTCCATTATATACTAAGCTATTGTAGCTCTGCGACATTACTCCATTGTATATTAAGCTGTTGTATCTCTGAGGCACTAACCCATTGTATATTAAGTTGCATCTCTGAGACATTACTCCATTGTATATTAAGGTGTTGTATATCTTAGACACTACTTCATTGTATACTAAGGTGTTGTATTTCTGAGCCATTAGTTTGTTGGATATTAAACGGTTTTATCTCTAAGACACTACTCCATTGTATATTAAGATGTTGTATCTCTGAGACATGATCCCATTGTATATTAAGGTGTTGTATCTCAGATAAACTACTCCACTTTATTTTAAGCTGTTGTATCTCTGAGAAAATACCCCACTGTATATTAAGGTGTTGTATCACTGAGACACTACTCCATTGTATATTAAGGTGTTGTATCTCTGAAACACTACTTCATTGTATATTAAGGTGTTGTATCTATGAGAAACTACTCAATTGTATATTAAGCTGTTGTATCTCTGAGGCACTTCTCCATTGTATATTAAGGTGTTGTATCTCTGAGACACTACTCCATTGTATTTTAAGCTGTTGTATCTCTGAGACTGTACCCCATTGTATATTAAGTTGCATCTCTGAGACGCTAATCCATTGTATTTTAAGCTGTTTTATCTCTGAGCACTACCCCATTGTATAATACGTTGTATCTCTGAGACACTTTTCCATTGTATAATAAGTTGTATCTCTGAGACACTACGCAATTGTATATTAAGCTGTTGTATCTCTGAGGCACTACTCCATTGTATATTAAGGTGTTGTATCTCTGAGACACTACTCCATTTTATATTAAGCTGCTGTATCTCTGAGACACTACTCCATTGTATATTAAGGTGTTGTATCTCTAAGGCACTACTCCATTGTAAATTAATGTGTTGTATCTCTGAGACACTACTCCATTGTATATTAAGCTGTTGAATCTTTGAGACACTGCTCCATTGTATATTAAGGTGTTGTATCTCTGAGACAGTGCCCCATTGTATATTAAGTTGCATCTCTGAGACGCTAATCCATTGTATTTTAAGCTGTTGTATCTCTGAGACACTAACCCATTGTATAACAAGTTGTATCTCTGAGCCACTTCTCCAGTGTAAATTAAGCTGTTGTATATCTGGGACAATACCCCATTGTATATTAAGTTGTACCTCCGAGACACTACTCCATTGTACATTAAGTTGTTGTATCTCTGAGACACTACTCCATTTTATATTGAGCTGTTTTATATCTGAGACACTACTCCATTGTACATTAAGGTGTTGTATTTCTGAGACACTACTCTATTGTATATTAAGCTGTTGTATCTCTGAGACACTAACCCATTCTATATTAAGTTGTATCTCTGAGATACTACTCCATTGTATATTAAGCTGTTGTATTTCTGAGACACGACCCCATTTTATATAAAGCTGCTGCATCTCTGAGACACTATTCTATTGTATATTAAGGTGTTGTATATCTGGGACAATACTCCATTGTATATTAAGGTGTTGTATATCTGAGACACTATCCTATTTTATATTTTGGTGTTCTGTCACTGACACACTACTCCTTTGTGTATTAAGCTGTTGTATCATTGAGACACTACCCCATTATAAATTAAGTTGTATCTCTCATACACTACTCCATTGTAAATTAAGCTTTTGTACCTCTGAGAGACTACACCATTGTATATTAAGGTGCTGTATATCAGAGACACTACTCCATTGTATATTAAGCTGTTGTATTTCTGAGACACTACTCCATTGTATATTAAGGTGTTGTATCTCTGAGACACTGCCATATTGTATATTAAGGTGTTGTAGATCTGAGACACTAATACATTATATATTAAGGTGTTGTATTTCTGATACAATACTCCACTGTATATTAAACAGTTGTATCTCTGAGACACTAACCCATTGTATATTAAGCTGTTGAATATATGAGATACTACCCCATAATATATTAAGTTGCATCTCCGAGACACTACCCCATTGTATATTAAGGTGTTGTATCTCTGGGACACTACTCCATTGTATATTAAGCTGTTGTATTTCTGAGACACTTCCCCATTGTATATTAAGATGTTGTATCTCTGAGACACTACTCCATTGTATATTAAGGTGTTGTAGCTCTGAGACACTACTCCATTGCATATTAAGCTGTTGTATGTCTGAGACACTACCCCATTGTATATTAAGCTGTATCTCTGAGACACCACTCAATTGTATATTAAGCAGTTGTATCTCTGAGACATTACTACATGTTATATTAAGGTGTTGTACCTCAAAGACATTTCTCCATTGAACATTAAGGTGTTGTATCTCTGAGACAGTACTCCATTGCATATTAAGCTGTATCTCTGAAACAATACTCCATTGTATATTAAGGTGTTGTATATCTGACACAATACCCTATTGTATATTAAGGTGTTGTATATCTGAGACACTACTCCATTGAATATTAAGATGCTGTATCTCTGAGACACTACTCCATTGGATATTAAGGTGTATCTCTGAGACACTACTCCATTGTATATTAAGCTGTTGCATCTCTGAGACACTACTCCATTGTTAATTAAGGTGAATATCTGAGAACCTACTCCATTGTTTGTTAAGCTGTTGTATATCTGAGACACTATTCTATTGTATTTTAAGCAGTTGTATCAATGACACACTACCCCATTGTAATTTCAGGTGTTCTTTATCTGAGACACTACTCCATTGTATATTAAGCTGTTGTGTCTTGGAGACACTACCCCATTGTATATTAGGTTATATCTCTGAGACACTACTCCATTGTATATTAAGCTGTTGTAACAAAGAGACAATGCACCATTGAAAATTAAGGTGTTGCATATCTGAGACACTACCCCATTGTATATTAATGTGTTCTATCTCCAGGAATACCCCTTTGAATATTAAGGTGTTGTATCTCTGAGACACTACCCCACTGTAAATTAAGTTATATTTCTGAGTCCCTACTCCATTGTATATTATGCTGTTGTATCTCAGAGACACTGCATCATTGTATATTAAGATGTATATCTGAGACACTAACCCACTGTATATTAAGGTGTTGTTTCTCTAAGACTACCCCATTGTATATTAAAGTGTATCTCTGAGACACAACTCCATTGCATATTAAGCTTTTGTATCTCTGAGGCACTACCCCACTCTATATTAAGTTGTATCTATGAGACACTACCCCATTGTATATTAAGTTGTATCTATGAGACACTACTCCATTGTATATTAAGCTTTTGTATCTCTGCGTCACTACTCCATTGTATATTAAGCTGTTGTATCTTTGAGACACTACCCTATTGTAAATTAAGTTGTATCTCTGAGACACTACTCCATTGTATATTAAGTTGTTGTATCTCTGTGACACTACACCATTGTATATTAAGGTGTTGTTTATCTGAGAAACTACCCCATTGTATATTAAGGTGTTGCATCTCTGAGACTACCCATTATACATTAAGGTGTTGTATCTCTGAGACACTACTCCAGTGTATATTAAGCTATTGTATCTCTGAGACACTACCCAATTTTATATTAAGCTATTGTATATCTGAGACACTACTATATTGTCTAATAAGGTGTTGAATCTTTGAGACACTATTTCATTTTATATTAAGCTGTTGTATCTTTGAGAGACTACCCTATTGTATATTAAGGTGTTGTAACTCTGAGACACTACTCCATTGTATATTAGGCCGTTGTATTTCTTAGACACTTACCCAGTGTATATTAAGCTATTGCATATCTGAGACACTAACCCTTTGTATATTAAGGTGTTGAATCTCTGAGACATTACTCCATTGTATATTAAACTGTTGTATCTCTGAGACACTAATCCACTGTATATTAAGCTGTTGTATCTCTGAAACACTACTCAATTGTATATTAAGCTATTGTATCTCTGAGACATTACTCCATTGTATATTAAGGTGTTGTAAGTCTGAGACACTACCCCATTGTATACTAAGGTGTTTTTTCTTTCAGACATTAGTCCATTGTATATTAAACAGTTGTATCTCTGAGACACTACTCCATTGTATATTAAGCTGCTGTAACTATGAGACACTACCTCATTGTATATTAAGGTGTTGATTCTCTGAGATACTACTCCATTGTATATTAAGGTGTTGTATCTCTGAGACACTACTCCATTGTATATTAAGCTGTTGTATCTCTGAGACAGTACTCCATAGTATATTAAGCCTTTGTATATCTGAGACACTACTCCATTGTACATTAAGCTGTTGTATCTCTGAGACACTGACCCATTGTATATTAAGGTGTTGTATCTCTAAGACACTAATCCATTTTATATGAAGATGTTGTATCTCTGAGAGACTATACCATTGTATATTAATGTGCTGTATATCAGGAATACTACTCCATTTTGAATTAAGCTGTTGTATCTCTGAATCACTACCCCATTGTATATTTAGGTGTTCTGTCTCTGAGACACAACTCCATTGTATATTATGGTGTTGTATCTCTGAGACACTACTCCATTGTATATTGAGTTGTTGTATATCTGAGACACTATTCCATTGTAAATTAAGGTGTTGTATCTTTGAGACACTACTCCATTGTATATCAAGCTGTTGTATCTCTGAGACATTACTACATTTTATATTAAGGTTTTGTATCTCTGAGACATTTCTCCATAGTACATTAAGGTGTTGTACCTCTGAGACAATACTCCATTGCATATTAAGCTGTTGTATCTCTGAGACACTACTCCCTAGTATATTAAGGTGTTTTATATCTGAGACACTACCCCATTGTATATTAAGGTGTTGTATGTCAGAGACACTATTCCATTGTATATTAGGCCGTTGTATCTCTTAGACACTTACCCAGTGTATATTAAGCTATTGCATATCTGAGACACTAACCCTTTGTATTTTAAGTTGTTGAATCTCTGAGACATTACTCCATTGTATATTAAACTGTTGTATCTCTGAGACACTAATCCATTGTATATTAAGCTGTTGTATCTCTGAGACATTACTCCATTGTATATTAAGGTGTTGTAAGTCTGAGACACTACCCCATTGTATACTAAGGTGTTTTTTCATTCAGACATTAGTCCATTGTATATTAAACAGTTGTATCTCTGAGACACTACTCCATTGTATATTAAGCTGCTGTAACTCTGAGACACTACCCCATTGAATATTAAGGTGTTGATTCTCTGAGATACTACTCCATTGTATATTAAGGTGTTGTATCTCTGAAACACTACTCCATTGTATATTAAGCTGTTGTATCTCTGAGACACTACCTCATTGTATATCAAGGTGTTGATTCTCTGAGATACTACTCCATTGTACATTAAGGTGTTGTACCTCTGAGACAATACTCCATTGCATATTAAGCTGTTGTATCTCTGAGACACTACTCCCTAGTATATTAAGGTGTTGTATATCTGAGACACTACTCCATTGTATATTAAGCAGTTGTATCTCTGAGACACTATCCCATTGTAAATTCAGGTGTTCTTTCTCTGAGACACTACTCCTTTGTGTATTAAGCTGTTGTATCTTTGAGACACTACCCAATTTTAAATTAAGTTATATCTCTGAGACACTACTCCATTGTATATTAAGTTGTTGTGTCTCAGAGACACTACTCCCTTGCATATTAAGGTGTTGTATATCTGAGACACTACTTCATTGTATATTAAGGTGTTGTATATCTGAGACACTACTCCATTGTTTATTAAGCAGTTGTATCTCTGAGACACTACTCCATTGTAAATTCAGGTGTTCTGTCTCTGAGACACTGCTCCATTGTATATTAAGCTGTTGTATCTTTGAGACACTACCCAATTTTAAATTAAGTTATATCTTTGAGACACTACTCCATGGTATATTAAGCTGTTGTATCTCAGAGACACTGCAACATTGTATATTAAGGTGTTGTATAGCTGAGATACTACCCCATTGTATATTAAGGTGTTGTATCTCTGAGACTACTCCATTGTATATTAAGGTGATGTATCTTTGAGACACTTCTCCATTGTATATTAAGCTGTTGTATCTCAGAGACACTACTCCTTTGTATATTAAGATGTTGTATCTCAGAGACATTACTCCATTGTATATTAAGTTGTATCTCTGAGACACTAATCCATTCGATATTAAGGTGTTGTATCTCTTAGACACTACCCCATTGTATATTAAGGTGTTTTATCTCTGAAACACTACTCCTTTGTATATTAAGGTGTTGTATCTCTGAAACACTACTCCATTGTATATTAAGGAGATGTATCTTTGAGACACTTCTCCAATGTATATTAAGCTGTTGTATCTCTGAGACACTTCTCCTTTGTATATTAAAGTGTTGTATCTCTGAGACACTACTCCATTGTATATTAAGTTGTTGTATCTCAAAGACATTACTCCTTTGTATATTAAGTTGTATCTTTGACACACTACTCCATTCTATTTTAAGGTGTTGCATCTCTGAGATCCTACTCCATTCTATATTAAGCTGTTGTATCTCTGAGACACTATCCCATTGTATATTAAGCTGTTGTATATCTGAGATACTACCCAATTGTATATTAAGGTGTTGTATATCTGAGACACTACTCCATTGAATATTAAGATGCTGTATCTCTGAGACACTACTCCATTGGATATTAAGGTGTATCTCTGAGACACTACTCCATTGTATATTAAGCTGTTGCATCTCTGAGACACTACTCCATTGTTAATTAAGGTGTTGTATATCTGAGAACCTACTCCATTGTTTATTAAGCTGTTGTATATCTGAGATACTACTCTATTGTATTTTAAGCAGTTGTCTCAATGACACACTACCCCGTTGTAATTTCAGGTGTTCTTTATCTGAGACACTACTCCATTGTATATTAAGCTGTTGTGTCTTTGAGACACTACCCCATTGTATATTAGGTTATATCTCTGAGACACTACTCCATTGTATATTAAGCTGTTGTAAAGAGACAATGCACCATTGAATATTAAGGTGTTGTATCTCTGAGACACTACCCCACTGTAAATTAAGTTATATTTCTGAATCCCAACTCCATTGTATATTATGCTGTTGTATCTCAGAGACACTGCATCATTGTATATTAAGATGTATATCTGAGACACTAACCCACTGTATATTAAGGTGTTGTTTCTCTAAGACTACCCCATTGTATATTAAGGTGTATCTCTGAGACACAACTCCATTGCATATTAAGCTTTTGTATCTCTGTGGCACTACCCCACTCTATATTAAGTTGTATCTATGAGACACTACCCCATTGTATATTAAGTTGTATCTATGAGACACTACCCCATTGTATATTAAGCTTTTGTATCTCTGTGTCACTACTCCATTGTATATTAAGCTGTTGTATCTTTGAGACACTACCCCATTGTAAATTAAGTTGTATCTCTGAGACACTACTCCATTGTATATTAAGTTGTTGTATCTCTGTGACACTACACCGTTGTATATTAAGGTGTTGTTTATCTGAGAAACTACCCCATTGTATATTAAGGTGTTGCATCTCTGAGACTACCCATTATACATTAAGGTGTTGTATCTCTGAGACACTACTCCAGTGTATATTAAGCTATTGTATCTCTGAGACACTACCCAATTTTATATTAAGCTATTGTATATCTGAGACACTACTATATTGTCTAATAAGGTGTTGAATCTTTGAGACACTATTTCATTTTATATTAAGCTGTTGTATCTTTGAGAGACTACCCTATTGTATATTAAGGTGTTGTAACTCTGAGACACTACTCCATTGTAAATTAGGCCGTTGTATTTCTTATACACTTACCCAGTGTATATTAAGCTATTGCATATCTGAGACACTAACCCTTTGTATATTAAGGTGTTGAATCTCTGAGACATTACTCCATTGTATATTAAACTGTTGTATCTCTGAGACACTAATCCACTGTATATTAAGCCGTTGTATCTCTGAAACACTACTCAATTGTATATTAAGCTATTGTATCTCTGAGACATTACTCCATTGTATATTAAGGTGTTGTAAGTCTGAGACACTACCCCATTGTATACTAAGGTGTTTTTTCTTTCAGACATTAGTCCATTGTATATTAAACAGTTGTATCTCTGAGACACTACTCCATTGTATATTAAGCTGCTGTAACTATGAGACACTACCTCATTGTATATTAAGGTGTTGATTCTCTGAGATACTACTCCATTGTATATTAAGGTGTTGTATCTCTGAGACACTACTCCATTGTATATTAAGCTGTTGTATCTCTGAGACAGTACTCCATAGTATATTAAGCCTTTGTATATCTGAGACACTACTCCATTGTACATTAAGCTGTTGTATATCTGAGACACTGACCCATTGTATATTAAGGTGTTGTATCTCTAAGACACTAATCCATTTTATATGAAGATGTTGTATCTCTGAGAGACTATACCATTGTATATTAATGTGCTGTATATCAGATACTACTCCATTTTGAATTAAGCTGTTGTATCTCTGAATCACTACCCCATTGTATATTTAGGTGTTCTGTCTCTGAGACACAACTCCATTGTATATTATGGTGTTGTATCTCTGAGACACTACTCCATTGTATATTAAGTTGTTGTATATCTGAGACAATATTCCATTGTAAATTAAGGTGTTGTATCTTTGAGACACTACTCCATTGTATATCAAGCTGTTGTATCTCTGAGACATTACTACATTTTATATTAAGGTTTTGTATCTCTGAGACATTTCTCCATAGTACATTAAGGTGTTGTACCTCTGAGACAATACTCCATTGCATATTAAGCTGTTGTATCTCTGAGACACTACTCCCTAGTATATTAAGGGGTTTATATCTGAGACACTACCCCATTGTATATTAAGGTGTTGTATGTCAGAGACACTACTCCATTGTATATTAGGCCGTTGTATCTCTTAGACACTTACCCAGTGTATATTAAGCTATTGCATATCTGAGACACTAACCCTTTGTATTTTAAGGTGTTGAATCTCTGAGACACTAATCCATTGTATATTAAGGTGATGTATCTCTGAGACACTATTCCATTGTATATTAAGCTGTTGTATCTTTGAGACACTACCCTATTGTATATTAAGTTGTATATCTGAGACACTACTCCATTGTATTTTTAGCTGTTGTATCTCTGAGACACTACTCCATTTTATTTTTAGCTCTGGTATCTCTGAGACACTACTCCATAGTATATTAAGCTGTTGTATCTCTGAGACACTACAGCATTGTATATTAAGGTGTTCTATATCTGAGACACTACCCTATTGTATATTAAGTTGTTGTATCTGTCAGACTACCCCGTGGCATATTAAGGTGTTGTATCTCTGAGACACTACTCCATTTTATATGAAGCTGTTGTATCTTTTAGAAACTACCCCATTGTATATTAAGGTATTGTATCTCTGAGACACTACCCCATTGTATATTAAACCTGTTGTATATCTGAGAGACTACCCTAATGTATATTAAGCTGTTGTATCTCAGAGACACTACACATTAAAGTATATTAAGGGGTTGTATATCTGAGACACTAACCCATTGTATATTAAGGTGTTGTATCTCTGAGACTATCCAACTTATATTAAGGTGTTGTATCTCTGTGACACTCCTTCATTGTATATTAAGGTGTTGTATCTCTGATACACTACTCCATTGTATATTAAGCTGTTGTATCTCTGTGACACTCCTTCATTGTATATTAAGCTGTTGTATCTTTGAGACACTATCCCAATGTAAATTAAGTTATATCTCTGAGACACTATTCCATTGTATATTAATCTGTTGTATCTCAGAGACACTACCTCATTGTACATTAACGTGTTGTATCTCTGACACTACCCCATGGCTTATTAAGGTGTTGTATCTCTGAGACACTACTACATTGTCTATGAAGCTTTTGTATCTCTGATACACTATCACATTGTATATTAAGTTGTATCTCTGAGACACTCCTCCATTATATACTAAGCTATTGTAGCTCTGCGACATTACTCCATTGTATATTAAGCTGTTGTATCTCTGAGGCACTAACCCATTGTATATTAAGTTGCATCTCTGAGACATTACTCCATTGTATATTAAGGTGTTGTATATCTTAGACACTACTTCATTGTATACTAAGGTGTTGTATTTCTGAGCCATTAGTTTGTTGGATATTAAACGGTTTTATCTCTAAGACACTACTCCATTGTATATTAAGATGTTGTATCTCTGAGACATGATCCCATTGTATATTAAGGTGTTGTATCTCAGATAAACTACTCCACTTTATTTTAAGCTGTTGTATCTCTGAGAAAATACCCCACTGTATATTAAGGTGTTGTATCACTGAGACACTACTCCATTGTATATTAAGGTGTTGTATCTCTGAAACACTACTTCATTGTATATTAAGGTGTTGTATCTATGAGAAACTACTCAATTGTATATTAAGCTGTTGTATCTCTGAGGCACTTCTCCATTGTATATTAAGGTGTTGTATCTCTGAGACACTACTCCATTGTATTTTAAGCTGTTGTATCTCTGAGACAGTACCCCATTGTATATTAAGTTGCATCTCTGAGACGCTAATCCATTGTATTTTAAGCTGTTTTATCTCTGAGCACTACCCCATTGTATAATACGTTGTATCTCTGAGACACTTTTCCATTGTATAATAAGTTGTATCTCTGAGACACTACGCAATTGTATATTAAGCTGTTGTATCTCTGAGGCACTACTCCATTGTATATTAAGGTGTTGTATCTCTGAGACACTACTCCATTTTATATTAAGCTGCTGTATCTCTGAGACACTACTCCATTGTATATTAAGGTGTTGTATCTCTAAGGCACTACTCCATTGTAAATTAAGGTGTTGTATCTCTGAGACACTACTCCATTGTATATTAAGCTGTTGAATCTTTGAGACACTGCTCCATTGTATATTAAGGTGTTGTATCTCTGAGACAGTGCCCCATTGTATATTAAGTTGCATCTCTGAGATGCTAATCCATTGTATTTTAAGCTGTTGTATCTCTGAGACACTAACCCATTGTATAACAAGTTGTATCTCTGAGCCACTTCTCCAGTGTAAATTAAGCTGTTGTATATCTGGGACAATACCCCATTGTATATTAAGTTGTACCTCCGAGACACTACTCCATTGTACATTAAGTTGTTGTATCTCTGAGACACTACTCCATTTTATATTGAGCTGTTTTATATCTGAGACACTACTCCATTGTACATTAAGGTGTTGTATTTCTGAGACACTACTCTATTGTATATTAAGCTGTTGTATCTCTGAGACACTAACCCATTCTATATTAAGTTGTATCTCTGAGATACTACTCCATTGTATATTAAGCTGTTGTATTTCTGAGACACGACCCCATTTTATATAAAGCTGCTGCATCTCTGAGACACTATTCTATTGTATATTAAGGTGTTGTATATCTGGGACAATACTCCATTGTATATTAAGGTGTTGTATATCTGAGACACTATCCTATTTTATATTTTGGTGTTCTGTCACTGACACACTACTCCTTTGTGTATTAAGCTGTTGTATCATTGAGACACTACCCCATTATAAATTAAGTTGTATCTCTCATACACTACTCCATTGTAAATTAAGCTTTTGTACCTCTGAGAGACTACACCATTGTATATTAAGGTGCTGTATATCAGAGACACTACTCCATTGTATATTAAGCTGTTGTATTTCTGAGACACTACTCCATTGTATATTAAGGTGTTGTAAGTCTGAGACACTACCCCATTGTATACTAAGGTGTTTTTTCTTTCAGACATTAGTCCATTGTATATTAAACAGTTGTATCTCTGAGACACTACTCCATTGTATATTAAGCTGCTGTAACTATGAGACACTACCTCATTGTATATTAAGGTGTTGATTCTCTGAGATACTACTCCATTGTATATTAAGGTGTTGTATCTCTGAGACACTACTCCATTGTATATTAAGGTGTTGTATCTCTGAGACACTACTCCATTGTATATTAAGCTGTTGTATCTCTGAGACAGTACTCCATAGTATATTAAGCCTTTGTATATCTGAGACACTACTCCATTGTACATTAAGCTGTTGTATATCTGAGACACTACCCCATTGTATATTCAGGTGTTCTGCCTCTGAGACACTACTCCATTGTATATTATGGTGTTGTATCTCTGATACACTACTCCATTGTATATTAAGTTGTTGTATATCTGAGACAATATTCCATTGTAAATTAAGGTGTTGTATCTTTGAGACACTACTCCATTGTATATCAAGCTGTTGTATCTCTGAGACATTACTACATTTTATATTAAGGTTTTGTATCTCTGAGACATTTCTCCATAGTACATTAAGGTGTTGTACCTCTGAGACAATACTCCATTGCATATTAAGCTGTTGTATCTCTGAGACACTACTCCATTATATATTAAGGGGTTGTATTTCTGAGAGACTACCACATTGTATACTAAGGTGTTGTATATCTGAGACACTACTCCATTGTATATTATGGTGTTGTATCTTTTAGACACTTACCCAGTGTATATTAAGCTATTGCATATCTGAGACACTAACCCTTTGTATTTTAAGGTGTTGAATCTCTGAGACATTACTCCATTGTATATTAAACTGTTGTATCTCTGAGACACTAATCCATTGTATATTAAGGTGATGTATCTCTGAGACACTATTCCATTGTATATTAAGCTGTTGTATCTTTGAGACACTACCCTATTGTATATTAAGTTGTATATCTGAGACACTACTCCATTGTATTTTTAGCTGTTGTATCTCTGAGACACTACTCCATTTTATTTTTAGCTCTGGTATCTCTGAGACACTACTCCATTGTATATTAAGCTGTTGTATCTCTGAGACACTACACCACTGTATATTAAAGTGTTGCATATATGAGGCACTACCCCATTGTATATTAAGTTGTATATCTGAGACACTTACCCATTGTATATTAAGGTGTTGTATCTCTGAGACACTACTCCATTTTATATTAAGCTGTTGCATCTTTGAGAGACTACCCCATTGTATATTACAGTGTTGTATATCTGAGACACTACTTCATTGTATATTAAGGTGTTGTATGTCGGAGACACTACTCCATTGTATATTAAGCTGTTGTATATCTGAGACACTACCCATTGTATATTAAGGTGTTGTATCTCTGAGACACTACTCCATTGTATATTAAGCTGTTGTATCTCTGAGACACTACTCCATTGTATATTAAGGTGTTGTATCTCTGAGACACTACTCCATTGCATATTACGCTGCTGTATCTCTTAGACACTAGCCCATTGTATATTAAGCTGTTGTATATCTGAGAAACTACCCCTTTGTACATTAAGGTATTGTATATCTGAAAAACTAATCCATTGTATATTAATCTGTTGTATCTCAGAGACACTACCTCATTGTACATTAACGTGTTGTATCTCTGAGACACTACCATGGTATATTAAGGTGTTGTATCTCTGAGACACTACTGTGTTGCATATTAAGCTATTGTATCTCTGATACACTACCCCATTGTATATTAAGTTGTATCTCTGAGACACTATCCCATTATTTAATAAGACATTACTCCATTGTATATTAAGCTGTTGTATCTCTGAGGCACTAACCCATTGTATATTAAGTTGCATCTCTGAGACATTACTCCATTGTATATTAAGGTGTTGTATATCTTAGACACTACTTCATTGTATATTAAGGTGCTGTTTTTCTGATACACTACTCCATTGTATATTAAGATGTTGTATCTCTGAGACATGATCCCATTGTATATTAAGGTGTTGTATCTCAGATAAACTACTCCACTTTATTTTAAGCTGTTGTATCTCTGAGAAAATACCCCACTGTATATTAAGGTGTTGTATCACTGAGACACTACTCCATTGTATATTAAGGTGTTGTATCTCTGAAACACTACTTCATTGTATATTAAGGTGTTGTATCTATGAGAAACTACTCAATTGTATATTAAGCTGTTGTATCTCTGAGGCACTTCTCCATTGTATATTAAGGTGTTGTATCTCTGAGACACTACTCCATTGTATATTAAGCTGTTGTATCTCTGAGACACTACCCCATTGTATATTAAGTTGTATCTCTGAGACGCTACTCCATTGTATATTTAGGCTGTTTTACCTCTGAGCACTCCATTGTATATTAAGTTGTATCTCTGAGACACTATCCCATTATTTAATAAGTTGTATCTCTGAGACACTACTCCATTGTATATTAAGCTGTTGTATCTCTGAGACACTACTCCATTGTATATTAAGGTGTTGTATCTCTGAGACACTACTCCATTTTATATTAAGCTGCTGTATCTCTGAGACACTACTCCATTGTATATTAAGGTGTTGTATCTCTAAGACACTACTCCATTGTATATTAAGGTGTTGTATCTCTGAGACACTACTCCATTGTATATTAAGCTGTTGTATATTTGAGACACTTCTCCATTTTATATCAAGGTGTTGTATCTCTGAGACATTACTCCATTGTATATTAAGTTGTATCTCTGAGATACTAATCCATTGTAAACTAAGTTGTATCTCTCAGACACTACTCCACTGTATATTAAGCTGTTGTATCTCTGATACACTAACGCATTGTATATTAAGCTGTATCTCTGAGCCACTTCTCCAGTGTAAATTAAGCTGTTGTATATCTGGGACAATACCCCATTGTATATTAAGTTGTACCTCCGAGACACTACTCCATTGTACATTAAGTTGTTGTATCTCTGAGACACTACTCCATTTTATATTGAGCTGTTTTATATCTGAGACACTACTCCATTGTACATTAAGGTGTTGTATTTCTGAGACACTACTCTATTGTATATTAAGCTGTTGTATCTCTGAGACACTAACCCATTCTATATTAAGTTGTATCTCTGAGATACTACTCCATTGTATATTAAGCTGTTGTATTTCTGAGACACGACCCCATTTTATATAAAGCTGCTGCATCTCTGAGACACTATTCTATTGTATATTAAGGTGTTGTATATCTGGGACAATACTCCATTGTATATTAAGGTGTTGTATATCTGAGACACTATCCTATTTTATATTTTGGTGTTCTGTCACTGACACACTACTCCTTTGTGTATTAAGCTGTTGTATCATTGAGACACTACCCATTATAAATTAAGTTGTATCTCTGATACACTACTCCATTGTAAATTAAGCTTTTGTACCTCTGAGAGACTACACCATTGTATATTAAGGTGCTGTATATCAGAGACACTACTCCATTGTATATTAAGCTGTTGTATTTCTGAGACACTACTCCATTGTATATTAAGGTGTTGTATCTCTGAGACACTGCCATATTGTATATTAAGGTGTTGTAGATCTGAGACACTAATACATTATATATTAAGGTGTTGTATTTCTGATACAATACTCCACTGTATATTAAACAGTTGTATCTCTGAGACACTAACCCATTGTATATTAAGCTGTTGAATATATGAGATACTACCCCATAATATATTAAGTTGCATCTCCGAGACACTACCCCATTGTATATTAAGGTGTTGTATCTCTGGGACACTACTCCATTGTATATTAAGCTGTTGTATTTCTGAGACACTTCCCCATTGTATATTAAGATGTTGTATCTCTGAGACACTACTCCATTGTATATTAAGGTGTTGTAGCTCTGAGACACTACTCCATTGTATATTAAGCTGTTGTATCTCTGAGACACTACCCCATTGTATATTAAGCTGTATCTCTGAGACACTACTCAATTGTATATTAAGCAGTTGTATCTCTGAGACATTACTACATGTTATATTAAGGTGTTGTACCTCAAAGACATTTCTCCATTGAACATTAAGGTGTTGTATCTCTGAGACAGTACTCCATTGCATATTAAGCTGTATCTCTGAAACAATACTCCATTGTATATTTAGGGGTTGTATATCTGACACAATACCCTATTGTATATTAAGGTGTTGTATATCTGAGACACTACTCCATTGAATATTAAGATGCTGTATCTCTGAGACACTACTCCATTGGATATTAAGGTGTATCTCTGAGACACTACTCCATTGTATATTAAGCTGTTGCATCTCTGAGACACTACTCCATTGTTAATTAAGGTGTATATCTGAGAACCTACTCCATTGTTTGTTAAGCTGTTGTATATCTGAGACACTATTCTATTGTATTTTAAGCAGTTGTATCAATGACACACTACCCCATTGTAATTTCAGGTGTTCTTTATCTGAGACACTACTCCATTGTATATTAAGCTGTTGTGTCTTTGAGACACTACCCCATTGTATATTAGGTTATATCTCTGAGACACTACTCCATTGTATATTAAGCTGTTGTAACAAAGAGACAATGCACCATTGAAAATTAAGGTGTTGTATATAGGAGACACTACCCCGTTTTATATTAAGGTGCTATATCTCTAAGACTACCCCATTGTATATTAAGGTGTTGTATCTCTGAGACATTACTCCATTGTATATTAAGTTGCATCTTTGAGACATTACTCCATTGTATAGTAAGCTGTTGTATCTCTGAGACACTAACCCATTGTATATTAAGATGTATCAGAGAGACATTACTCCATTGTATATTAAGGTGTTGTATCTCTGAGACACTACCCCATTGTATATTAAGTTGTATCTCTGAGACACTACCCCATTGTATATTAAGGTGTTGTATCTCTGAGACACTACTCCATTGTATATTAAGCTGTTGTATCTCTGAGACACTTCTGTATTGTATATTGAGCTGTTGTTTATCTGAGACAATATCCCATTGTATATTAAGTTGTATCTCTGAGACACTACTCCATTGTATATTAAGCTGTTGTATCTCTGAGACACTACACCATTGTATATTAAGGTGTTGTATATATGAGACATTACAACATTGTATATTAAGGTGTTGTATCTCTAAGACTACCCCTTTGTATATTAAGGTGTTGTATCTCTGAGACACTAATCCATTGTACATTAAGCTGTTTTATATCTGAGACACTACTCTATTTTATTTTAAGTTTTTGTATCTCTGAGACACTACTATATTGTCTATTAAGGTGTTGAATCTTTGAGACACTACTCCATTTTATATTAAGCTGTTGTATCTCTGAGAGACTACCCATTGTATATTAAGTTGTTGTATCTATGAGACACTACTCCATTGTATATTAGGCCGTTGTATTTCTTAGACACTTACCCAGTGTATATTAAGCTATTGCATATCTGAGACACTAACCCTTTGTATATTAAGGTGTTGAATCTCTGAGACATTACTCCATTGTATATTAAACTGTTGTATCTCTGAGACACTAATCCACTGTATATTAAGCTGTTGTATCTCTGAAACACTACTCAATTGTATATTAAGCTATTGTATCTCTGAGACATTACTCCATTGTATATTAAGGTGTTGTAAGTCTGAGACACTACCCCATTGTATACTAAGGTGTTTTTTCTTTCAGACATTAGTCCATTGTATATTAAACAGTTGTATCTCTGAGACACTACTCCATTGTATATTAAGCTGCTGTAACTATGAGACACTACCTCATTGTATATTAAGGTGTTGATTCTCTGAGATACTACTCCATTGTATATTAAGGTGTTGTATCTCTGAGACACTACTCCATTGTATATTAAGCTGTTGTATCTCTGAGACAGTACCCCATTGTATATTAAGGTGTTGTATCTCTGAGACACTACTCCATTGTATATTAAGCAGTTGTATCTCTGAGACATGACCCCATTGTATATTAAGGTATTGTATCTCTAATACACTAATCCATTTTATATTAAGCTGTTGTATCTCTGAGAGACCACCACATTGTATATTAAGGTGTTGTATATCAGGAATACTACTCCATTTTGAATTAAGCTGTTGTATCTCTGAATCACTACCCCATTGTATATTTAGGTGTTCTGCCTCTGAGAGACTACTCCATTGTATATTATGGTGTTGTATCTCTGAGACACTACTCCATTGTATATTAAGCTGTTGTATATCTGAGACACTACTCCATTGTATTTTAAGGTGTTGTATCTTTGAGACACTACTCCATTGTATATTAAGCTGTTGTTCCTCTGAGACATTACTACATTGTATATTAAAGTGTCGTCTCTCTGAGATATTACTCCATTGTACATTAAGTTGTTGTACTCTGAGACACTACTCCATTGCATATTAAGCTGCTGTATCTCTGAGAGACTACTCTATTGTATATTAAGGTGTTTTATATCTGAGACAAAACACCATTGTATATTAAGGTGTTGTATGTCAGAGACACTATTCCATTGTATATTAGGCCGTTGTATCTCTTAGACACTACCCAGTGTATATTAAGCTATTGCATATCTGAGACACTAACCCTTTGTATTTTAAGGTGTTGAATCTCTGAGACATTACTCCATTGTATATTAAACTGTTGTATCTCTGAGACACTAATCCATTGTATATTAAGCTGTTGTATCTCTGAGACATTACTCCATTGTATATTAAGGTGTTGTAAGTCTGAGACACTACCCCATTGTATACTAAGGTGTTTTTTCATTCAGACATTAGTCCATTGTATATTAAACAGTTGTATCTCTGAGACACTACTCCATTGTATATTAAGCTGCTGTAACTCTGAGACACTACCCCATTGAATATTAAGGTGTTGATTCTCTGAGATACTACTCCATTGTATATTAAGGTGTTGTATCTCTGAAACACTACTCCATTGTATATTAAGCTGTTGTATCTCTGAGACATTACCCCATTGTATATTAAGGTGTTGTCTCTCTGCGATATTATTGAATTGTACATTAAGTTGTTGTACTCTGAGACACTACTCCATTGCATATTAAGCTATTGTATCTCTGATACACTACCCCATTGTATATTAAGGTGTTGTATATCTGAGACACTACTCCATTGTATATTAAGCTGTTGTATCTCTGAGACACTACCCCATTCTATATTTTGGTGTTCTGTCACTGACACACTACTCCATTGTATATTAAGCTGTTGTGTATCTGAGACAATACCCCATTGTATATTAAGTTATATCTCTGAGACACTATTCCATTGTATATTAAGTTGTTGTATCTCTGAGACACTACTCCATTGTATATTAAGGTGTTGTATATCTGAGACACTACTCCATTGTATATTAAGGTGTTGTATCTCTGAGACACTACTCCATTGTATATTAAGCTGTTGTATCTCTGAGACACTACTCCATTGTATATTAAGCTGTTGTATCTCTGAGACACTACTCCATTGTATATTAAGCTGTTGTATCTTTGAGACACTACTCCATTGTATATTAAGCTGTTGTATCTCTGAGACATTACTCCATTGTATATTAAGGTGTTGTATCTCTGAGACACTACCCCATTGTATATTAAGGTGTTGTATCTCTGAGACACTACTCCATTGTATATTAAGGTGTTGTATCTCTGAGACACTACTCCATTGTATATTAAGCTGTTGTATCTCTGAGACACTACCCCTTTGTATATTAAGTTTTTGTATCTCTGAGACATGACACCATTGTATATTAAGTTGTATCTCTGAGACACTAATCCATTCGATATTAAGGTGTTGTATCTCTTAGACACTACCCCATTGTATATTAAGGTGTTTTATCTCTGAAACACTACTCCTTTGTATATTAAGGTGTTGTATCTCTGAAACACTACTCCATTGTATATTAAGGAGATGTATCTTTGAGACACTTCTCCAATGTATATTAAGCTGTTGTATCTCTGAGACACTTCTCCTTTGTATATTAAAGTGTTGTATCTCTGAGACACGACTCCATTGTATATTAAGTTGTTGTATCTCAAAGACATTACTCCTTTGTATATTAAGTTGTATCTTTGACACACTACTCCATTCTATTTTAAGGTGTTGCATCTCTGAGATCCTACTCCATTCTATATTAAGCTGTTGTATCTCTGAGACACTATCCCATTGTATATTAAGCTGTTGTATATCTGAGATACTACCCAATTGTATATTAAGGTGTTGTATATCTGAGACACTACTCCATTGAATATTAAGATGCTGTATCTCTGAGACACTACTCCATTGGATATTAAGGTGTATCTCTGAGACACTACTCCATTGTATATTAAGCTGTTGCATCTCTGAGACACTACTCCATTGTTAATTAAGGTGTTGTATATCTGAGAACCTACTCCATTGTTTATTAAGCTGTTGTATATCTGAGATACTACTCTATTGTATTTTAAGCAGTTGTCTCAATGACACACTACCCCGTTGTAATTTCAGGTGTTCTTTATCTGAGACACTACTCCATTGTATATTAAGCTGTTGTGTCTTTGAGACACTACCCCATTGTATATTAGGTTATATCTCTGAGACACTACTCCATTGTATATTAAGCTGTTGTAACAAAGAGACAATGCACCATTGAATATTAAGGTGTTGTATCTCTGAGACACTACCCCACTGTAAATTAAGTTATATTTCTGAATCCCAACTCCATTGTATATTATGCTGTTGTATCTCAGAGACACTGCATCATTGTATATTAAGATGTATATCTGAGACACTAACCCACTGTATATTAAGGTGTTGTTTCTCTAAGACTACCCCATTGTATATTAAGGTGTATCTCTGAGACACAACTCCATTGCATATTAAGCTTTTGTATCTCTGAGGCACTACCCCACTCTATATTAAGTTGTATCTATGAGACACTACCCCATTGTATATTAAGTTGTATCTATGAGACACTACTCCATTGTATATTAAGCTTTTGTATCTCTGCGTCACTACTCCATTGTATATTAAGCTGTTGTATCTTTGAGACACTACCCCATTGTAAATTAAGTTGTATCTCTGAGACACTACTCCATTGTATATTAAGTTGTTGTATCTCTGTGACACTACACCGTTGTATATTAAGGTGTTGTTTATCTGAGAAACTACCCCATTGTATATTAAGGTGTTGCATCTCTGAGACTACCCATTATACATTAAGGTGTTGTATCTCTGAGACACTACTCCAGTGTATATTAAGCTATTGTATCTCTGAGACACTACCCAATTTTATATTAAGCTATTGTATATCTGAGACACTACTATATTGTCTAATAAGGTGTTGAATCTTTGAGACACTATTTCATTTTATATTAAGCTGTTGTATCTTTGAGAGACTACCCTATTGTATATTAAGGTGTTGTAACTCTGAGACACTACTCCATTGTATATTAGGCCGTTGTATTTCTTAGACACTTACCCAGTGTATATTAAGCTATTGCATATCTGAGACACTAACCCTTTGTATATTAAGGTGTTGAATCTCTGAGACATTACTCCATTGTATATTAAACTGTTGTATCTCTGAGACACTAATCCACTGTATATTAAGCCGTTGTATCTCTGAAACACTACTCAATTGTATATTAAGCTATTGTATCTCTGAGACATTACTCCATTGTATATTAAGGTGTTGTAAGTCTGAGACACTACCCCATTGTATACTAAGGTGTTTTTTCTTTCAGACATTAGTCCATTGTATATTAAACAGTTGTATCTCTGAGACACTACTCCATTGTATATTAAGCTGCTGTAACTATGAGACACTACCTCATTGTATATTAAGGTGTTGATTCTCTGAGATACTACTCCATTGTTTATTAAGGTGTTGTATCTCTGAGACACTACTCCATTGTATATTAAGCTGTTGTATCTCTGAGACAGTACTCCATAGTATATTAAGCCTCTGTATATCTGAGACACTACTCCATTGTACATTAAGCTGTTGTATATCTGAGACACTGACCCATTGTATATTAAGGTGTTGCATCTCTAAGACACTAATCCATTTTATATGAAGATGTTGTATCTCTGAGAGACTATACCATTGTATATTAATGTGCTGTATATCAGGAATACTACTCCATTTTGAATTAAGCTGTTGTATCTCTGAATCACTACCCCATTGTATATTTAGGTGTTCTGTCTCTGAGACACAACTCCATTGTATATTATGGTGTTGTATCTCTGAGACACTACTCCATTGTATATTAAGTTGTTGTATATCTGAGACAATATTCCATTGTAAATTAAGGTGTTGTATCTTTGAGACACTACTCCATTGTATATCAAGCTGTTGTATCTCTGAGACATTACTACATTTTATATTAAGGTTTTGTATCTCTGAGACATTTCTCCATAGTACATTAAGGTGTTGTACCTCTGAGACAATACTCCATTGCATATTAAGCTGTTGTATCTCTGAGACACTACTCCCTAGTATATTAAGGGGTTTATATCTGAGACACTACCCCATTGTATATTAAGGTGTTGTATGTCAGAGACACTACTCCATTGTATATTAGGCCGTTGTATCTCTTAGACACTTACCCAGTGTATATTAAGCTATTGCATATCTGAGACACTAACCCTTTGTATTTTAAGGTGTTGAATCTCTGAGACATTACTCCATTGTATATTAAACTGTTGTATCTCTGAGACACTAATCCATTGTATATTAAGCTGTTGTATCTCTGAGACATTACTCCATTGTATATTAAGGTGTTGTAAGTCTGAGACACTACCCCATTGTATACTAAGGTGTTTTTTCATTCAGACATTAGTCCATTGTATATTAAACAGTTGTATCTCTGAGACACTACTCCATTGTATATTAAGCTGCTGTAACTCTGAGACACTACCCCATTGAATATTAAGGTGTTGATTCTCTGAGATACTACTCCATTGTATATTAAGGTGTTGTATCTCTGAGACACTACTCCATTGTATATTAAGCTGTTGTATCTCTGAGACACTACTCCCTAGTATATTAAGGTGTTGTATATCTGAGACACTACTCCATTGTATATTAAGCAGTTGTATCTCTGAGACACTACCCCATTGTAAATTCAGGTGTTCTTTCTCTGAGACACTACTCCTTTGTGTATTAAGCTGTTGTATCTTTGAGACACTACCCAATTTTAAATTAAGTTATATCTCTGAGACACTACTCCATTGTATATTAAGTTGTTGTGTCTCAGAGACACTACTCCCTTGCATATTAAGGTGTTGTATATCTGAGACACTACTTCATTGTATATTAAGGTGTTGTATATCTGAGACACTACTCCATTGTTTATTAAGCAGTTGTATCTCTGAGACACTACCCCATTGTAAATTCAGGTGTTCTGTCTCTGAGACACTGCTCCATTGTATATTAAGCTGTTGTATCTTTGAGACACTACCCAATTTTAAATTAAGTTATATCTTTGAGACACTACTCCATGGTATATTAAGCTGTTGTATCTCAGAGACACTGCAACATTGTATATTAAGGTGTTGTATAGCTGAGATACTACCCCATTGTATATTAAGGTGTTGTATCTCTGAGACTACTCCATTGTATATTAAGGTGATGTATCTTTGAGACACTTCTCCATTGTATATTAAGCTGTTGTATCTCAGAGACACTACTCCTTTGTATATTAAGATGTTGTATCTCAGAGACATTACTCCATTGTATATTAAGTTGTATCTCTGAGACACTAATCCATTCGATATTAAGGTGTTGTATCTCTTAGACACTACCCCATTGTATATTAAGGTGTTTTATCTCTGAAACACTACTCCATTGTATATTAAGGTGTTGTATCTCTGAAACACTACTCCATTGTATATTAAGGAGATGTATCTTTGAGACACTTCTCCAATGTATATTAAGCTGTTGTATCTCTGAGACACTTCTCCTTTGTATATTAAAGTGTTGTATCTCTGAGACACGACTCCATTGTATATTAAGTTGTTGTATCTCAAAGACATTACTCCTTTGTATATTAAGTTGTATCTTTGACACACTACTCCATTCTATTTTAAGGTGTTGCATCTCTGAGATCCTACTCCATTCTATATTAAGCTGTTGTATCTCTGAGACAATATCCCATTGTATATTAAGCTGTTGTATATCTGAGATACTACCCAATTGTATATTAAGGTGTTGTATATCTGAGACACTACTCCTTTGTATATTAAGGTGTTGTATATCTGATACACTACTCCATTGTATATTATGCTGTTGTATCTCTGAGACACTACCCCATTGTATATTTAGCTGTTGCATATATGAGACACTACCTCATTATATATTAAGCTGTGTCTCTGAGACACTACCCCATTGTATAATAAGGTGTTGTATCTCTGAGGCACTACTCCATTGTATATTAAGCTGTTGTATCTCTGAGACATTACTCCACTGTATATTAAGGTGTTGTTTCTCTGAGACACTACTCCATTGTATATTAAGCTTTTGTATCTCTGAGATACTACCCCACTGTATATTAAGTTGTATCTCTGAGACACTACCCATTGTATATTAAGCTGTTGTATCTCTGTGACACTACCACATTTTATATTAAGCTGTTGTATCTCTGAGACATTACTCCATTGTATATTAAGGTGTTGTTTCTCCTAGACACTACTCCATTGTATATTAAGCTGTTGTATCACTGAGATACTACGCCACTGTATATTAAGTTGTATCTCTGAGACACTACTCCATTGTATATTAAGGTGTTGTTTCTCTGAGACACTACCCCATTGTATATTAAGCTGCTGTATCTCTGAGACACTACCACATTTTATATTAAGGTGTTGTATCTCTGGCACACAACTCCATTGTATATTAAGCTGTTGTATTTCTGAGACACTACCCCATTGTATATTAAGTTACATCTGTGAGACACTACTCCATTGCATATTAAGTTGTTGTATTTCTGAGACACTATCCCATTGTATATTAAGCTGTTGTGTCTTTGAGACACTACTCCATTGTATATCAAGGTGTTGTATCTCTGAGTATTACTGCATTGTATATTAAGCTATTACATCTCTTAGACACTACCCCATTGTATATTAAGCTGTTGTATATTTGAGGCATTGCTCCATTGGAAATTAAGGTGCTGTATCTTTGAAACATTACCCCATTGTATATTAAGGTGCTGTATCTCTGTGACATTACTCCGTTGTACATTAAGGTGTTGTATCTCTGTGACATTACTCCATTGTATATTAAGCTGTTGTATCTCTGAGACACTACCCCATCGTATATTAAGGTGTTGTATCTCTGAGACACTTCTCCATTGTATGTTAAGCTGTTGCACCTCTGAGACATTACTCCACTAAATGATTTCTTGATACTAAGTGTAATTGTCAAAATATGTGTTACTAAGTGATCCTGTTATCTTTATTCCTAACTTGAGCTGTGATAATAGGTTATTATGTGATTTTTTACTATCATTTCTCTTATTGTTTCACTATTTAAAATACTGACTGTTATGTTGTTATTATGTAGAGATTTCCTACCCAGGCCTCTGCTGAAAATGGGCAGATTTGCCCAGTTGAACTTCCCTGGTAAACAAATTTGGAATAAATAAAAATAATTCCTTCATAGAAGGAGATTTGTAAAAGCAGCATGAGCTGAGCATATAAGATGGTATGATAATGAGAAAAACTAGAAGGCATTATTTGCCCGAAAAAGTGGTAGAAGCATTCAACATATCTCAACAACTGCTGAGGGGATGAATACAGTAAGCATTTTAATCATGCCAGTAGCAAATGTGTTTGACAAAACTGTACAGAAATTTGTAGTATGAAGACAGAAAGGCTGGGCCTGCGAGACTGCACAACGTGTAGAAATGGGAGACTGCACAAGCCTCCTGTTTCCTAGTTTTCCACACTGGTTTGTTTCTGCATTTCCAGTATATGTCACTGCCTTGGGAACTGACAATGTAATTTGTGAATGCAGGTTTTTATATCACTTTATGATTATACATTTTACTTATATTCTTTTGTCCACACTGGTTTGTTTCTGCATTTCAAGTATATGTCACTGCCTTGGGAACTGACAATGTAATTTGTGAATGCAGGTTTCTATATCACTTTATGATTATACATTTTACTTATATTCTTTTGTCTGTAGCCCTTTTGATTCTGCTGTGCGCTTGTGGGATTAGTTGAAAACTGTTTTGTTGACCGGTTGCTTTATTTCCAAGTTGGCAGCTAGATATAATATGACAAAAAATGGATCCTGTCTCTGGAGATCTTCTTCTTTCCACACTTTCCTTTTCAGCTGTGTACCTCAGAGGAAAAGGCCACGGAGTGGAGTTTAGAACATGTTCAGAAATGTTTTTATTATATGAATTTTAAATTACTCTCGGGACTGTACCAGTTGATCTACTCCAGTTCTAGGGACACTGGCATTTATGGCTATTCATACAGCTTCTAACCCTCAGCTCTAAAATGGCCCTATGGCAGAAGTAAAACCTTTTTTGTTGATTGGCAGTTTAAAGTCATAAACCATAAAGGTATGGTTTATGCACCAGCTAAGAAATATTTTCTTCTCTTCTCAGTTTAGCCTTCTTATCTGAATGCTCCATGAAAGAGTTGGAAACTGTGTTTAATAACATTGTATGTGGGAGCCACCAGTTTGTAAACCTGTCGATCTTTTGTTTGATGAAGAAATGAGGCACAAAACATTTTAAGTAGCAAATACTCAAGGAAGTATTGCACGTCTTCATGCAGTTTGCCTCATAGTAATCTATTTATTCTGCTATGATTTTTGGTGTCCTTTGCTTTCTGAAATGCATAATCAATTTAAGTCTCCTATTTTGTGCACAGGTTTTTCCTAATTTAAGCAAAAGGTCTTTCTTTCAGGAACATTGAATCTCATTAGAATTTTTAGCACATATAGAAAGGTTGCTAAAATGCTTTTTTAAATTCCTGCAGGTTGAATGTGAATGTGATAATTATCTCTTTCTTAGCAGAGTTTCGAGCTGGCAAAATGAGTTGTCTTTGTGACTCAAATTTTGCTGGATGAGTTAAATATTATTTACATTTTTCAGTAATCATCTTTGTGTGCTATTACCTATTAAACAATAGAAACATAATATATGATGATGACTACAGTGCGTCTTTGAGAAGGATATGTTTCAGGCCGAATGGTCTTCCAGAATATTAACAATAAGCAACAGTGTTTTTATACCTTCTCTGTTGTGCGTTACTTACATTTTGTAAGTCAAATAAAATATTTTGAAAATAACAATAACATGGCCACTGTAGAAATATACTGATTGATGATCATATGAACTTAAACATAAATTTGTCTGCAGTTTCATTCTTGTGTTTTTATAAACTTTTAGTTTCTTTAAATAGTGACTGAAATATGCAAAAAAATAACATAGCAAAATTAAGTTGGTGGTGGGCTGGAACTTACAAAAGAAAGAGGAACTCCCCAGATACACATTTTTCTTCTCACTGATCACTTCATACTGGACTTTGTATAACATTAAAGCTGATGTTTGCACTCCATAAAACTATGACATAATCCTGGAAAATTGTTTTCTTTAGTTCGTTTAAATGAATCACTGGATCCATGGCAGTAGCTCTGCAAAACAAAGCTGTTTAATACTTGGTTTACTTTATGGTTAATCTAAAGTTTTTCCTAGCCCAGCCATAACTGATTAATTATTTCTTTAGGATATAATTTGCATTACCAACTTTAGTCCATAGGGACTTCCCTTCTTATTATTTCAGAGCTGATTTCCCATTTTAAATATAGCAATTCTGGACTCTGGAAGTGAAGTGAACACCTACAGACTAGGCAATGATCCACTGTTAAAGCCTCCACTTGAGGGCCATGCTTTCTGCTTTAAATCTTGTAGTTAATCATTCTGTGCAAATTATTTTGAATCCTTTTACACAATCATATGTCTGTTTCTTTCTATTCTTCTGCCTTCTGTTTATAACAGCTGGACTGCTAGTGTTGCTGTGTGGACTGCTTATCTTGAAAGTCTCTAATATTTGTACTCTTTTATGAGGTCTGCTTAACTCAGGGCAATGTTTACTTACACTTCCAGTTATAATTTCAAAAATAAGATAATTTACACTGGTTCCATGCAGTCTGCTAAACCGTATACTTTCATCGAGACAGGAATGAGAAGTAATGCTCTACCAACCAATTCCTGTTTCAGTGAAATGTGAGTGTGCATGTGTGTATAACAGACAGTGTCAAAGACGGCATATTCTCCTTATCTCCAGTCTTGGATATATATTTATTGATGTGATGATATGGGGGTTGTGGGGAAATAGCTCTTGGCTGCTGCAAAAATGAATATCTCTTGAATATTTTTAAAACTATTAAGTGCTGTGTAATTTGTCATACATCAAACGTTCACTGTAGTTTATTTTTCAGAATGGTTTCCAACAATTTTAATTTTAACCCCACTAACACTGTTATCCGCTATCTGTAAAAAATTTACAGCAAATTGATTAATTCAGCCTCTTTTCACAGATGTAAAGTACTTACAAATGAAACCTATTCAATATAGGAATTCTGAATTTCCCCTGTAGCTCACAGATATATTAAACAGAATACAAACATTACTTTGCATTCTATTCACTCAGTGGCCAAACCAGAATCGTAAAGAAAAGTGCCTACACATGCCTTTAAAGAAATGGCTTATCATAGTCAGCTCTGCTAGTGCAGATGGACAAAGGCCTAACTATAACTCAGTCAATTCAAGTTTGACAAGCAGCTCAGGTACCTGTTGGAATTGGCTATGGGGAGAAGAAGAATGACAATGCTTATCCCTGGTCATGTCTTGTTAGACAAGGGTTAGGGACAGCATGTCTTGGCACACAGTCCATTGTAGAATCCCTGTTGGAGACCATGGGTCACACATATATGCTGTCTACAAAGTGGCAGGACCATGACTGTGTTTTACACTATGGAGAAAGGCATGTGCAGGCAAACAACATGATTAAACAAGGAAACTTTCTGAGTGAATGCCTGAATTATTGGCTCCATAAGTGGCTGATAGAAGAGAACTTAATGTTTGTCAGGCATCAGGAAAAACATGGCTTATGCACCGAGCACTATTAGATCATTGGAACACTACAGGTGAATTTTACTTAGTTGTCAGGAAAAGTACCAAATAATTGCTAGATCCCTTCATATATGGAGATAAAGCCCTAACTATGAGCATGTGATCTAAGTACACAAAGCAGCTCAGGTGACCACTGGCACTAGTGTGAGTGAAAGAAATGACAGGCATTAAACTTACGTAACTTTCTTTTGGGAGCTAGGAGAGGCATGTCCCTGCAAACAAACCCTCTGCAGTACAGACTGCAGATCATGAGGGGATGCTTATCTACAGGAGGGCAGGGTGGGGGGACAAATGTCCACATCAAGCAAAGATGATTAGTTTGTGTGGTGAGTCAGAGTTTGTTAGAAAACTGGGATCCACCAAAGAATACTAGCACTATTACCACTACCTATGAGCCTCACCCCCCCCCCGGGAATGAATGGGGTGCAGAGATCTCACCTGGGGAGCAAATGGGTAGAACATCTGGACATAAGCTTGATGGTTAGGGCAGAACTCGAGTAAAAAAGTATCCAGTAGTACATTAGTTTGACAAATGTCTGCAGTGGACCACAATCTACACTGAACTATGGAGCACTGCAATTACATTATGATAATGGGAAAAATACAGACTTTTTAAGCAAATTTCTGATATAAGAAAGGTACTGAACAGGCTTCTGTTAAGCACCTCTAATCTTTCTCAAGATCAAATTTCTTGCTAGGGGTTAGCAGACAGTGGTCTCTGGTAAAGAAGAGCAGCAGAAAGTGCAACAGCTTTGAAAGCTGCTGGATACTTTAGTTTGCTCTGCTTATAAATAAAAAGCATAGCTGAACAAAGTGTCTAACAGCTTTTAAAGCCATTTGTTCTTCAGAGGGAAACATTGTCTCTGATTACTGTCTGCAGAACAAAGTGTCTAACAGCTTTTAAAGCCATTTGTTCTTCAGAGGGAAACATTGTCTCTGATTACTGTCTGCAGAACAAAGTGTCTAACAGCTTTTAAAGCCATTTGTTCTTCAGAGGAAAACATTGTTTCTGATTACTGTCTGTAGAACAAAGTGTCTAACAGCTTTTAAAGCCATTTGTTCTTCAGAGGAAAACATTGTTTCTGATTACTGTCTGCAGAAGAAAGTGTCTAACAGCTTTTAAAGCCATTTGTTCTTCAGATGGAAACATTGTTTCTGATTACTGTCTGCAGAAGAAAGTGTCTAACAGCTTTTGCAATGCATTATGAAGCTTTATGACTAGATCTCACTGATCATAACTCCTACTATGTAATCTTGACATGGATGCCAAGAAATATCTTCTCAAGATTATTTTTTTGGCAGATGTTGTGGGATACATGCACTCTTAAAATGGCAATACTATACAATTTTCTTAAAGTAGCAATGAGTATAGTACATATATGCAATGTATACAAACACTCTACCAGAAGTATTTTACTTATCATCACAAATAATCACTAGCAAAAAAGGAGACAAAAGTGATCCCAAAATTTCTAACAGAAGCTGTGCCACTAATTTAATAGGTAGGTACAGGGTATGGTTTGATAACCTTGCAATATCTATATGTTTCCAAACAGCTGAGATATCCAGCATTAAAAATTATTATACGCATTATAGTTAGAAGGCCAAGCCAAGACTGGGCAGCTGATAGGTCTTGTATTAAGACTATCCCTGGGATTCATTAATGGCTACACTGTTCTGAGTGAACAGGCAATACAAGCATATCTCACACCTTCTTCTTCCTAATTTTAGTTTTTCTACTGATATTCTTGCAACTTTAAATACTGACAATGATTCATAAAGGTTACCACAAAGTGCAGACTACATGTACACTTAGTGTAATCTTTCTGAGTGACTAGAAAGTACAAAAATGTGGTAGGGATGTTCTTGACAACAGATCATGTGCACTTACTGTAGGTGTTATTGAATCCGGCCCCATATTAAATATGCTTCTTCATTTTTAATAGCTCATTGTCTTCCTCTGGCAAATAAAGTGGGAGGAGCAACTCTAGGAAGAGTAAAGAAAGCACTGTGTGCCATTCAGTCCTGATTAAACATGTAGGATGGTCATCCATAATGATGGACAACTGCACTTAATGAGCACTTATAAGAATTATTATAACTCTATATTGAAATGTTGGCACTCAAAATGCCAAGTGTCGACAAGCTAAAAAAAAAAAGACCGAAAACACAAGAGAAGAGTGAATCTTGAAAATCTCTCTTCTCCTTTAAACTTTTTTTGCAGGGAGGGCTCATCCATTGCTTTGTTGACCTTCCCAAAGAAGTCCACCAGGTTGAGTTGGCATGATTTATCCTTAAGGAAAGCAAATTGTGTTGGTTCCAGTATCTGGATGTTTCTTATTTTATTACTGATGATTTCCAACCTTATACTGTACTAAAATAATCCTATGTACTGTATACTGCTGACCTGGGGTCTAAAGGCACCTTTTAGGCTGTCCCCCACAGCAATTTGGCTCCCTCCATGTTGCTTAAATTAACTAGTTTGCCCCTAGTATCTTATTTCTTAAACCTAAAATAAAACCCTGAATACTGTAATTTCACTCTGCTGTCCCACACATAGCCCTGAAAATTATACCCTGCAGCTACAAAATATCCTGCAAGTGTATAAAATACAGCTTAAACATATTCTATAAATTGGGGCAAATTAAAAATACATCCAAAAAGTTAGTTTAACATACAACCATACATACCAAAAGCCTAAACAAATACTTGGAGTCAGTTTTAGCCCTGCTCCACTCCCCTCCCTGCCCTCAATTCCCACCTGCCCCCAGTAGTGCTACATTTAAACTACATTTAGCCACTCCCCTCATGCTAAGTACAAATCAGAGCCTCATACATCACTGAACAGCCCTCCCCCCTTGACCCATTTCCTTCTCTTCCATTCTTTCACACCCTGTTAGCACACTCAACCATCAAAATTGGCCAGCCCCCCTCACAAAATGCAAACAAGTAAAAAAATACTAATTACCCTACTGCCTATACTATTTCTATTTTACCACCTTACTGCTTACGAATAAAAACTTGACCATGGTATTCACTACCCAAATGGTCAAACAGCCATCCGTGACTTCACACATAAGACCAAACACTTTACCATCCCCAGCACACCAAATCTACCACCCTCAACAAAATATCACCCCTGTAAAGCCACAAAACATAATCCTAAAGACAAAGACTATATAAAACTTATAAATAAACACCTAAAGCTTAGAGTATCCTGCCACTATAACCTTATAACACATGGGGACATTCATCCCAACCCTGGCCCACCCACACCCAATAACCTTTACTCCCATACCACAACCCCCACAGTCAAGCTACCCCTTTCTACTCTCACTAGTTCCCTCCTAGCATTTCACCTAAATATTAGAAGTATTAACAATAAGATTCCCAATCTACACATCCTCCTAGCAACCCACTCCCCAGACATTATGTGTCTTATGGAAATCTGGCCTAAACCTAGTACTACTGACAATGAGATACTACCTCCAGGCTATAATATTCACCCATTAGACCGCACCACAAGGAAAGGAGGTGGGATAGCAGTCCTTTACAAAACCCAATTCAATAATGCAGAACTCCTCATAACCAAACTACAGGCTAACCATAACAAATGCTTGAACATTGTCTGTGCATACATTCTGCCAGGCAATAACTTAAATACCCTAGAGGATATCCTTTACTGATTATCCACTACCTATCCTCAAGAAACCATAGTTCTTGGTGACTTCAATACCGACTAGCATCCCTGCTCCTCTGAACCCCCCCCCCCACCCCTATAAACGTATTTGGGTTTAAACAGACCATAATTTCTCCCACTAGAATAAACAAACCGGCCAACAGGGAAAGTATCCTAGACTGGATCCTAGTTAATAACCAACCCCAACTGTATACAGCTGACACTCTCCCTGATGACCTCAGTGACCATCTACTAAACTATATCATAAAACATAAGGCAGGAACCCCCCACCAGACCAAATATAAAACACAAACAGGAAAAACATTGACGCTGCTATTTTCCTAAACAAACTAAAAGCAGTTGACTAGTCAAAAATAAAAAAATCTGCCATTAGAGGAGGCCATAGATCACTTTAACACTAAATTCCTAAGTATCCTTGATTCCCATGCTCCAGCACGTACAATAAAAACTAGATTAAATACAGCACCATGGCTCACAAAAGATATCAAATCTAAAATCAAAACTAGAAACAAAGCCTGGGCCAGCCAAAGATAAACTAAAGCCCCACTTGACCATTTAAAATATCGTCAACTCAGGAATGACACAAAAAAATCTATTTTACTAGATAAAAAAAGCTTCTACCAAAATATCCTACAAAAACACAAAAACAACACTCAAAAGTTCTGGGCAGGTGTAAATCAACTTCTTCATCCAGGTCATTCTACCACTCCAACCCCAGCTAACCACACCCATAGTTCTCCAGAGACAATAGCTGGCACTTATAATAACTTTTTCACTGAAACAATCCATTCCCTAGCAAATCAACTAACCCCCACAAACTTAAACCACACCCCTAATCTACCCAATAATCACGCCCAATTTAGCTTCCAACCCATATCCACTAGGTTTATCAAAACACTTATTAAAAAACTAAAACCTACCACCCTCGTTGTTGACCTCCTCCCTGCAGAGTACCTACAAATAGCTGCAGATGCCATTGCATATCCCATATCTATCCTGATCAACAGAACCTTATCCAAAAGCGCTATCCCCTCCCTCTGGAAAATATCCCATGTCATCCCACTCCATAAAGGTGGAAATTCTACAGATATATCCAAAAATAGACATATTGCCATTCTTTCCCCACAAGCCAAAATAATGGAGAAATGTGTACACAAGCAACTAATGCAATACCTTACACAGAATAACTTACTATCCAACTCCCAGCATGGTTTCAGGCCACACCACAACACCACCTCAGCCCTCCTTTCCTTTACTAATACCATAAACCAAAATAGAAATGACAATAGGCTATCCTCCGCCCTCTTTCTTGACCTATCAAAAGCATTTGACATAGTCAATCATGAACTTCTCATTCTTTCTCTAAAGTCTATTTTCCTCAATAAGCACACAATCCAGTGGTTCCAGTCCTACCTGACTGGTAGACAACAGGCAGTATTATGGCAGGGCAAACTCTACAGCCAGCTACCTCTCACACTTGGTGTCCCTCAAGGGTCCATACTACGTCCACTACTCTTCTCTATTTTTATCAGCAACCTTCACACTGCTATCCCTAAACATACCTGCATTCAATATGCAGATGATTCCACTCTGATCTGCTCAGCCACCTCCCCAACCAAACTGCAAATCCTAACCCAAAATACATTTAACACTATTGTGAACTGGCTTGCTAACCAATGCCTACTGCTGAACCACAATAAAACTAAACTTCTACTCTTCACCCCCACTAGTAGATCTGCCACACTTTCATTCTCTGTCACGTCTAACAATGGTACCACTATCTCCCCAGATCAACACACCAAGCTTCTAGGGGTTATCATAATCTTAATTTGACCTACAGGTCAACAAAACCATACAGACCATCAATAAGAAGCTTGGATCACTGTATAGAAACAAGACATTTTTAACCCTACTGGCTAGAACTGCAATCGCCTGGTCACACCTACTCTCTGCTCTTTTATATGCCTCACCTGTACTCTCAAACCTCAACAAATTCGAAATAGGTAAGCTCTCCCATAGCTACAACCATATTGCCAGATTCGCCACTGGCTCCACCTATAGAACCCACCACTGCCAGAACCTGAAACAACTAGAATGGCTAGAACTGCCCAGCTTAATTCAATTCAATCAACTCTTAACAGCGCACAAAATTCTTTACCACCCTGAGGATACCCTCTTATTTATAAATATTATTAAGCCATATAGCAACTTGAGATTCCTACTATCAGCCAAAAAACTACTGGTCCAAACCCACAAAGCTAATCGCTCTGCTGGTGAATCCCTGTTTGCCAACTTTGTTGGCAAAACCTGGAATTCATTGCCAAACTATATAACCCTACAATCCTCCATAAGTCTCTTAAAAAAAAACCTCAAACAGTATCTCAACGTGAACTGGCTTTGCCCATGTACCAACCCTGATTAAGTTATAAACTGAAACCATAATCTGTAAATATCGTAACATGTAACTCCTTCACCAAGCCCTGTATCCAATCTGATGTCACTTGCTTTTAATTGTGTCTGACCATGAGAATTGTGAGTCCCTATTAGGGAACACTGCTAAACCATTGTACATAATCACTTTGCTTTATATTTTCTAATGTTATCTAACTTCTTGTATAATGTATGTAATTTTGTCTATTTGGAGCTTTTCTCCCCGGGCCTCCACTGAAAATGGACATGTATCCAGTCAGACTATCCCGGTAAACAAATGTAAAATAATAATAATAAAAAAAATAATTCTTTCCATGACTTTGCATATGAGACTAGTGAGACCCATGGGTCTGTAGTTTACAGGATATGTAGATGGCCAGCTTTTATGCGGAGGGATGACTGTTGCTGTTTATAGATTCATAGATTCATAGATTCGTATCAGGCTAACTGCTCCTGTGGTCCATTTTAAGTCTAGCCAATGATTCCATGTGAGAATCAAGCCCGTCTCCATTCATTAGGCATGTAGCTTGCTTGGAGTCTGCTGTTAAATAGTAAATCCAGATGGCCTGATAGGTCATGTTTAAGGCTATTTAGAAGGCATCCTAGGATATTGTCTGGGCACACTGATGTGGTGTTCTTGGCCTTAGAGAGAACACTGAAGACCTCTTCCCTAGTTATAGTAGGGGGAGTTATAATTGATGGCATTTCATGAGGGGAGTTTGAAGGATAGAGAGGGGTAAAGTTAGAGATGAATTTTTCTGGTAGTAAGTTTGCTATATCTTCTGGCACAGTATAGGTGGCTACATTAACAATAAGCTCTGCACACAATTGTGCATTTTCCTTTGAGGTTGCCAACATAGCTAAAGAATGCCTTTTGGTTGTTCTTGGGCTGGGAGGCCAGCTTTACCTCAAATTTGGCTTTGGTAGACTTTATTTGCCTCTGAGATGTTTGTTTATTTTGATAAGAGTGATTTTACCCTTCTGGGTGCTGCACCTCCTAATTTCTCCATGATTTTCTTCCTTCTGTTATACAGCCTGTTCATGTTGTGATTCCATCAGGGTGTCATGCATTTTGAGTTAGTTCTGTACTTATTCCTGATGGGGGCAGCTGCATCTATGCAGCTATTGACATGCTTGTATAGGGTTTCTGTGAACAGTTCAGTATAGGTAGCAGTGTTCTCAGGGCTTATGGGGGCTTGAAATTTTCTCAGGTTATCAAGTAATAGGAAGAAGTTAGCCTTAGAGTAGTTTCAAATGAGACAATTTTGTGGTCTAACCTTACTAGAGATGACATTGCACTAGGGAGTGTGCAGCACACTCCCATATTACTAAGGAGCAGGCCCAGTATATTTGTGCCCCTGGTATGTTTATTGACAATCTGGTCCAGGGAGTTTGTGTTTACAAAATCCAGGAATCTGTGTGCATGCACATTAATAGTGGGATATAAGTCACTCATGAATATGGTATTGGGTTGGATGGTAAGTGTCTCCAGAAACGTAAATACATGTTATATGTTTCCTGGGTCATAGAGGCGGACCTGTAACTTGCAAGGAAGTGGTATGGGATTTTGCCTATTGTGATTTGAATGTGGAAAAGCTCAAGTGCATCACCCTGTTTGGCCAGCCTTCAGGTATATTTATTCTAAATTGACACACCTCCACCTTTATTCCCTGTCATTGTAGTAGCTGGCCTCAATGTGTGAAAGGCATTATAGCCTTGCACTGCTGGTGTGTTTTCTGTGTCTCATTAACTACACAGAAGTCAGCATTATTTGGGTAAGGAGAGATTGTATTAAGTGGAGTTTTTTGTTTAGACTCCTGACACTGAACACTGAATATAGATAGATCTAGATCTAGATATAGATACACTCACACACACACACACACACACACACACACACACACACACACACACACACACACACACACACACACACATATGCACCTAGCCATACAAAACTTACATGCTGTGCCACTAACAGTCCTGCTCCCACCCTAGACAGTAAAAGGTTTAATACCATAAAATCACTGTGTACATTCCCTTTGCTCCACCCTTAAAACAATACTTACCATAAAGCTTGTGTTTGAATCATGGTTGTAGCTCTGTGGAAGAGTGGATGGTTATTTTACAGTAATGGTGCCCCTGGACTACAACATTTGTTTGGGGTAATATCCAGCAAGGCTGATTTAGTAGTAATACCTGGAGTCTTCATATAGCTCTGGTGTTACAGCAGTCTTTGAATTGCTCACTTACAATATACCGAGCGATCCTTTTTGACAGGATTGCACAGCAAATTACAGGTCTCTGAATACACCCCTGCATTCTTATCCTTACAAAGATTCAGTTTTAGCATTATCAAGCAAATATTGCCATCATCAGCCTGCTGAGTTTTCTTTCTTTATCAACAGAAGGGCATTGCTATAGAGTTTGAAAAAATAATGTTTCTTATGAAGTTTCATTGACACTGTATTTACCAAACAGGTCTGTTTTTTCAACTATTGTGGAAATACTTACTGCATTTGGACTATGGGAGGACAGACATACCCAAAATGTATGGCACAGTCCCATCTAATAGTACTCTTCAAATTTATAGCTTGTTTTATTTATTTATTCATTTATTTATTTATTTTTTGAGACAGGACTCTTAAATTAATGCTATTAAAGACCCGCAAGTAAGACTAGTGCAACGGCCCCAAATCCTAAATGTGCAAGTCAAAAAAAGTAGGCCAGCACAATTCGGTGTGGAAAAAAATATATTATTTTATATTAAATAATACATTGTGTATTAAAAAATACACCTGCCCAACAAAAACATCAGGCCAGTTTCGGCATAACTGCCTTCCTCAGTGAGTAAAACACAAATGGGAAGAATTCCCTCCAATAAGGCTAGATATATATATATATATACATAGCATTCAATTATCAATTATACAATTATTGAATAAATATATATTTTTTTCTGTTATGATCATTCAGGCCAGGTGGAAATAATCCACTGAGCTTGACAATCCATTTCTTTTCCTTTACATTTAGTATCTCATGTTTTACTACCTTATCCTGTGTGTTATGTACAATGCAGTCAATAACTGTAAATCTGAAAGACCCAGATTTATGTTTACATATATGTTTATACAATGCACTAGCTTGTTTGCAGTTCCTGATATCACTCATATGTTCAGTTATCTGCATTCTAAGTGGTCTGGAGGTTTGTCCAACATAAAATGCTGGACATGTACAGCTTGCCAGATATATCACCCAATTAGTGCTACAAGTAGCAAAAAAAGTTTATATCAAACACATGAGGTGTATTCTGGCTAGTAAAGCTGTTAGTTTTATAAACCTTAGAACAATTACAACAATGACCACAAGGATGACACCCCATCAGTTTATCTCCCATCATAGTTCTCCGAACAGAAGATCTATCCTGATTTTGATACCTTTTATAGTGATTGAACAAGGAACTCAATGACCGGCCTTTACGAAAGGAATAATTACACCTGTCACCCACAAATTCCTTAAGTGAATCTACACCTTGTAATATATCCCAGTGCCTCAAATTATATTCGTAAAGGAATATGTGTTTTTATCATATGTCATAACTAACCTGACCTTATTACTCCTATAGGGTTGATCACCCTTATATGCAAGCAAATCAGACCTATTCTGCTGGGAAGCAAACTGACCCACTCTACAGATGTCACCTACCCTGTAACCCTGGTTTCTAAAGTGGTTGGAAAGATCATACTTATATTGGTTGTACACAGAGGAGTCTGAACAAATCCTCCTGATCCTAAGAAATTGGGACTTGGGGATATTCCTGATGACATGCTGGGGGTGGAAGCTGGATGCATGTAGTAAAGTATTATACTGTAGAAATTTGTGAAAAACTTCAGTTTCCAAAGTATCATCTGGGGTACGTTTAACCAAGACATCCAAAAAATGTGATCTCCTTTTGGTGCCATGTTACCTTAAATTGAATCCCCCAAATATTATGATTCAAATATTCAAAAAAACTCAACCAAATAAGATGCATCTGCTCTCCACACCATCCAGCAGTCATCAAGATATCGTCTCCAGATATCAATTTCTACCAAATAAATATTATGACTAACATCATATATCAATTGCTCCTCTATGTAGGCCATAAACAGGTCGGCATATATGGGGGCAAAAGGCGCCCCCATAGCAGTGCCCTGTGTCTGTCATACACATTGGGTCTGAAAATAAAACACATTCTTAGTAAGGACCTATTCGGCCAACCAAACCAATAAAGTATTAAAACCTGGTCTACACAGTTCAGCCCTATCCAGCCAATATTGAAGAGAGGCCAACCTAGCCCAATGAGGGATATTGGTATACAGGGAGGTGACATCGAGAGTGCACAGTAACCAATGAGATTCAAGCTGCATATCTGCTGCAATCCCCAAAAATTGGGTAGTGTCTTGTATCCTAGCCCAAATAGACAGTAATAAGGTTTTCAAATAGTGCGTAAGAAATTCAGAAATCAGTTCAGTAAGGGAGCCTCGTCCTGACACAGTAGGTCTGCCTGGGGGATTATCAAGATTCTTATGAATTTTGGGAATCCAGTATAAACACTGTTGTTAAGGGTGATCAACCTTCAAATGATGGGCAGTTTCCTTGCAAATAACACCTTCTTCAACTGCCAAATCCAAAAAGTCATCAATCTCAACCTTAAAACTGGCTGTGGGATCTATAGGCATTATCTGATAGTATTTTTGATCCAAAATGTGTCTCTGTGCCTCATCATTATATTGTGTCCAATCATGGACAACTATTGCTCTCCTCTTGTCAGCCACAGTGATAACAATATCCTTGTTTAATCTAAGCTCATCTACGCAAACTCTTTCAGCCTGAGTAACATTGTCCCTGCTTAAAAATCCTTACCCAAATTTTGATGTAAATCTTTGAGCACATTGCCCTGAAATAATGAAACTACTGGAGGCATAGGTGGTTTAAACGTAGATTTCCGAAATCTAAAAGATCTATTATCAATCTGATTAGACTCATCCTGAAAAAATAAACGTAAATTTAAATTGCGACAGAAATCAACCACATCCTGTGCAAATTGGTGTTCAGGCACAAAGAAACTAGGAACAAAGCTAAGGCCTTTGTTAAGTACTTTTATTTGCATGTTTGACAGACTAACAGAGGAGATATTAAAAACATTGCAAAAAGTTACACCTGGGCCATCACCCTCATCATTCCTGCTAAATCAGGTGGAACCTTTATGCTTCCTCCCCCCTCTTCTGGACTTAGACCTAAAGGGTGGGCCAAACTGTCTTCTGAATTATTCCTCTTGGACCTCGGTGACCTATCCATGTGGGCCTCCTCCCCCTCAGTATTGGAAGAAGTATCCTCAGCTGAGGTGGTATTTTCCTTGTTCCTTTTCTTTAAGATAGATTTAGGTCTTTTGGGTCTGAAATTCCCTGATTTAATATTGGGGATAGCAAATGTAACATTCTTACAAATTTCAAAGGGTCTCCCCCTATCAAAATCATCAACATCTCCCTGAAATTTCTTCTTTTTTTTCTCTCTCAAAACATTTTCCAACTCTAACAAATCTTTACTTAGTTGATTCAAACTAGCATTATAATATGAAAGAGTCTGATATTCCTGTACCCTTTTACTCAACTCATCCAAACACAAGACCTGCTGTTGTATAGTTCTCTCATAGTAAGAAAATAAAGCATTAACAAAGTCCATTGAGGCTTGTTGTTGTATAGCAAGCCAATCATCTAGTAATAACTGGTCAACCTGAGGAACAAGTGGCTGAATCTTGACCCTCAGTCCCCGTGGGGATATCTGTTTCTGTTGATATGCCTTAAAAAAATGCAGATTCCACACATTGCTTCTTAAACTCCTCATTTCCTTATTAAGTTTGTAAAATGCCATCTTATATCGATTGGCCAAATCATCAGCCCCCCTCCCACCAAGTTGACCACCCATATTTATTGAACCCAGGCCAAAAACCCCCAAATCATCAGTATTAGAGGGCAATCCTTTTATAATGGATGCTAGGTCCATGGCACATTAGTCTGACCCAGGCAGAAGATGGGGACCCAACCAAAAATAAATTCAAAAAAATATTTAAATCCGAATGAAAGTGAACCACCAACACATATGTTGACCAAGAAGTACCAATGCATAACAAATTCTAACAAAAAATAGGAGCCAGATATTCATCTCAACTCCAAAGGTGGTAGATATAGACCTAATCCATATTCCTTAAGCATCAAGCTAAGTGCCCACCAACACCACACACCAATACCTGCTACAATATATTCCAAAATAAACAATTAGCAAAGTAGCAAAGAAAGGAGACTGGCACAATATAGCCTTGAATGCCCACTATGTCTTCTTAATTGCCCTAAGGGCTAATTGTTATATGCCACCACCACCGAACCATTAAATCGGCATTCTCCCCAATCACAGAAAATTGCATCGGTCCCAAAATCAACAATGGTAACTGGTAGTCCACGCCTCTCCAAGAACAAAACCAAAAGAAATTCCCTTGTTTCGCTCAGGCCAGACTAAACGCCACAACCCCAGCACAAAAAAGATGATCAAAAAATATAATTATATTATATAATTATATCGCAACACCCTAAATCGGCCCCAGAACAATATGTAGCCAACCATGACTATCCTAAACACTAAGTAATCAAAAAGCATTCAGATAAACATTCCATACACAGCTAACACAAATGTCAGCACATAAAGAATAACATTATGAACTCATGTTCCTAGACATAACCCCAATACAAAAACATGCCCAACATATAGTGTATAGCAAAATGTAATTCTCAGTTCAGCATGGTTATAATCGTAAATTGACTGTTACGGAAAGTCTGTTGGATAGAAAATAAATTGTCCATCATCTAAAGGATATTGTCCAAACAGTTAGAAAGTTCGGATGTTTCTGACCCATGTCTTGAAAAACTTAATATTTTATCAAAAAGCATAAATTGACTGGATTAGTCAACCCCAAGAGGCATGCTTCTCCCATTCCAAACACAATAGCAAACAGTCAGAGAGCTTGTAAATATGCTTTGAACCAAAAAATAATGCTGTCCCAAAGTCTGAATGTCCCTTCAATACAGGCACCCTCCTGAATCAGGGAAAAAATCCTAGGATATAGTTACCAACATATGTTACTAAACCATAATCCCAAAGAAGTTGTCCAAAATTCAAATGGACTGTAACCAAGAGTAAATTCCTTCACATTGTTCCAACCTCCAATGACTGCTGTGACTGAAGAAAAAATCAAAAACTGTTTGGACGCTGAAAGCCAGACCAATGATTTAGTCCCAATGTCCCCAAAACCATCATATTGGGTTCAAACACCCTTAAAGTTCACAAAAAGAGCACAATAATTCACAGAAATAGGCCCCTGTAAAATGATGGTATGAGTCAAATGGACTAGTAAAGATATACGAGTAATTCCTTCGAACTGCACAGCAAGCACCAACTACTATGTAGCCGTAACTGCAAAATTTTTCGCAAATTTCCGCAATATAATACTTTACTACATGCAACCAGCTTCCACCCCCAGCATGTCATCAGGAATATCCCCAAGTCCCAATTTCTTAGGATCAGGAGGATTTGTTCAGACTCCCCTGTGTACAAATAATATAAGTATGATTTTTCCAACCGCTTTAGAAATCGGGGTTACAGGGTAGGTGACATCTGTAGAGCGGGTCAGTTTGCTTCCCAGCAGAATAGGTCTGATTTGCTTGCATATAAGGGTGATCAACCCTATAGGAGTTATAAGGTCAGGTTAGTTACGACATATGGTAAAAACACATATTCCTTTATGAATATTATTTCGAGACACTGGGATATATTACAAGGTGAAGATTCACTTAGGGAATTTGTGGGTGACAGGTGTAATTATTCCTTTCGTAAAGTCTGGCCATTGAGTTCCTTGTTCAATCACTATAAAAGGTATCAAAATCAGGATAGATCTTCTGTTCAGAGAGCTATGATGGGAGATAAACTGATGGGGTGTCATCCTTGTGGTCATTGTTGTAATTGTTCTAAGGTTTATAAAACTAACAGCTTTACTAGCCAGAATACCCCTCATGTGTTTGATATAAACTTTTTTTGCTACTTGTAGCACTAATTGGGTAATATATCTGGCAAGCTGTACATGTCCAGCATTTTATGTTGGACAAACCTCCAGACCACTTAGAATACAGATAACGGAACATATGAGTGATATCAGGAACTGCAAACAAGCTAGTGCATTGTATAAACATATACGTAAACATAAATCTGGGTCTTTCAGATTTACAGTTATTGACTGCATTGTACATAAAACACAGGATAAGGTAGTAAAACATGAGATGCTAAATATAAAGGAAAATAAATGGATTGTCAAGCTCGATGAATTATTTCCACCTGGCCTGAATAATCATTTTTTTAAAAAGAACTCTGTTTATTTAATAATTGTTTAATTGATAATTGAATGCTATGTATATATATAGCCTTGTTGGAGGGAGTTCTTGTCATTTGTGTTTTGCTCATTGAGGAAGGCAGTTATGCCAAAACCGGTCTGATGTTTTTGTTGGGCAGGTATACTTTTTAATACACCATGTATTATTTAATATAACATAACATAATATATTTTTTTCACAACGAATTGTGCTGGCCTACTTTTTTTGACTAGGACTCAAATTGTCATGCTGTTACATATGAGTATTATAAGCAATCTAAGTGCTAATTTTATAATGCAAGGATAAGTTAAAGGAGCATAGCAAGCTATGAAGTTACACTGTGGCAAAAGTAGGGCCACAAAGAACACAGTTTGTATAAAAGGAGAAATATGCTAACAGAAGATCAGGCTTGGCTGGCATACAGCATAATGCACACCGCTCCAAAAAAATAAATAAATAAATAACTGATAAATGTAAAGCAAATAAGACATGCTATCACAAAATTCAGCCTGTTTCTAATTTGATGAGGTATGCCTTTCCTTGCAATACACTAAATGATTTTACATTGCAGATATTTTAGGAGAAAACGATCAGTTTCCTGATATCCACATAATCATATACCAGTTACTGCAAAGTAAAATGTGACCCCGCAACTGAGCGCATAATTATCATGGGCATATATATCTGTGAGTGTGTAAGATTATGGGTGTGTGTGTGTGTGTGTGTGTGTGTGTGTGTGTGTGTGTGTGTGTGTGTGTGTGTGTGTGTGTGTGTGTGTCATAATTATTTGAAAAGGCTGCTTATATCAAAACAATTTTGGTAAACTAGCACTTCAAACTAATTTACTAAATTATTGTATATGGAAAATTATTTACTGAATGGTTAAAAGGAACATATTTTATTTGTCAGATTACTTGCTTATATTTATTTTGGTGACAAAACCAGACTATTGATCTCCTTCTGTCTGACATTGGAGCCCATGCTCCACCTATGAAAGCCTCATGCACTACTACTTCAGTGCTTTATTTCCCATGAGATTACCTTATACTTCTAGGAAAAAGGAAATATCAGAAGAAAACATACCTGTGGTATCTGTCATAACCCCCTTAACTCCATGGCCAACTACCATTGAAAACTCCATTGCCCCTAACACCACCAAACTAATGCCATCCATCCCATATCGTTCTCTTACCCATCAGTGACTGCCACAGTCTTTTTCTAACCTCCATTTGAAGATACTAAATGAAACTATATGAATGGTGGAAAATACAGTTTCATTTGATGAATGTGGAATGTGGAACTGAGTGTCAGCTACTAACTCTCATCCCTCCATAAGTACACACATGGAACATTCTAAGTAACTCACATTCATTTGTTCGACCACTTATATGACAAGCAAATATGTAGGCCTTTTTTAGGCAAAGTTCAAAGGACAAAACCACCACCGTAACAGTTACAAGCATGCAAAATCTGAAGGCAACACTACTCAATGCTAGAAGTCAAAACCTCAAAATGCACTCTCTCGAGGCACTCCTAAAAATGGAGAACATTGATATCTGTGCAGTAACTGAGACCTGGTTCAAGGCTCCAGAGAGCACCCCTGCAATACCAGACTACAACTCTTACCACACTTTTCGGCCACCAAACCAGGACCGAAACACTAAAGGTGAAGGAGTGTCCATTTTCACCAAGGATATTCACACCAGGTTAGTTGCACAACACAATGCGTCTGAAAATCTCCAGGTGCAACTAACACTAGGTAAGACTGCAATCCAACTTGTAGCTTGCTACAGATCCCCCACCATGCCCCAAGATTCTCACTACACCTTTCTAAACATACTGAAAAATATTAAGATACAACCAAACACCCTAATATTGGGTGATTTCAACTACCCTGCCATTAACTGGGAAAACTACTTGTGTACCAACACCTTTGCCCAATGGTTCTTGGAATTCATAAATTTCAATGTCCTGGATCAACTAATCCTTAGTCCCACCAGGGGCTCCAGTATCCTAGACCTGGTCATTACTAACATGGGAAATTGATACTCCACACCTATGGTCACTCCCTCATTGGCCAGGTCTGACCATAAGCTAATCACCCTTGACATCCACATCTCACCCCCACCACACAGTAAGGTAACCTCCATAAAAAGCTTCTCCAAAGTCAACTTTATGCTACTCAAGTCAGAAGTGACAAACTTTATGTCACCCATGCAGATGGGAAATGAAAGTTCGACTGCTGAATCCTACACTAAGGCACTGTACGACCACATCCACTCATGCATGAATTGCGCCATACCCAATAGAACCAAGGTGCTCTCCTCCAAAAAAAGAAAGCCAATCTGGTGGTCCCTTGCCATAAACAAACTTTACAACAAAAGGAAGAAACTGTTGCAGAGAAGAATAAAATCCCAGGATGTAAAAAAACTCCCTTACCAGCCTCAGTAAGAAGCTGAGATCCCTTATAAAATCCTCCAAAGCTAGTTACGAAAATAAAATTGCCAAAGATTCCAAAGACAGCCACAAGTCATTCTATAGCTATGTCAAGAATCTAAATGGCAATGCTCAGATATGCTCTGAGCTACAACAGAATGGCATTAAATATACTGATTCCAAGGATATTGCCAATATCCTGGCAGATCGATTCAGTGCAAACTCCCCCGCCTCTGACTCCCTAAAGGGCCCAACTCAATACTGAAAGATTGCCAAATTCCAGTAATAACGGCCACACAGGTAAAAAACGCACTCTTCAAAGCTAAGAATACAGCATCCATGGGACCAGACAACATCCCAGGCTGTGTACTACATGAACTACAAAATGAACTGGCACCTCATCTAAGTGTCATGTTTAATCATAGCCTCACCTCAGGTTTCGTGCCCACTGAGTGGTGCACAGCTACAGTTATCCCACTCCACAAGGGGGGATCCACCTTGCATCCCGGGAACTACCGTCCCATCAGTCTGATGAGCCTGATCTGCAAGGCCATGGAACATATTATCATGGAACTTATAAACAAAGACATTGGCAACCTTCAAACACTGGACTCCATGCAGTTTGGGTTTGTGAAGGGCCGATCTTGTCTCCTGAACCTGACTGATTTTTTCGAATCAGTCTCCAGAGTCGTGAACAAGGGTAAGGTGGTCCACACAGCCTATATGGACCTCGCCAAGACCTTCAACACCATCCCCCACTCTGGAATCATAGATAAATTTACTAAGCTGGGCATTAATCCCTACATCACTCGATGGGTTGCCAACTGGCTTAATGACAGAACCCACACTGTAAAGGTAGCCGACTCCTAATCCAGCTCCAGACAAGTGACAAGTGGAGTACCTCAGGGTTCAGTCCTGGGACTGCTCTTGTTTGGCATCTACTTCTCTGAAGTACAGGCCAACACTAAGGGACTCTGGCTAACAAAGTTTGCAGATGACTGCAAACTGGCAGCCTTTATTGAATCCCCAAATGATGTGGATATTCTATAAAAGGGCCTTACAGAAACAGATGTTTGGTGCCAGAGCCATGGGCTCAAGCTCAATTCCAAGAAATGTTTAGTTATTCCCTTTGGGGAAAAACATGTACCCATGAATTACCACATAGGTGGCAGTACACTAAACATCGAAAGTGTGATAAGAGACTTAGGGACACAAGTGAACAGTGGTCTCACCTTCGATAACCACATCGCCACAACAGTCAGGAAATCATTCTATGTGGCACACCTCATCACTAAGGGCTTTTCATCCAGAAAAAAGGAGGTCATTATCCCACTGTACTCATCCCTCATTAGACCCATTATAGAATACAACGCCCCGTTTGGTATGTACCTCTCAAGACATTTGCAATAACTGGAAAGGCCGAAGAAATACCTCACAAAAAGAATCACAGGCCTAAAGCAGATGCCCTATTCTGACCATCTAAAAAAATCCACCTATACTCTGTCACATATCGTCTACTCAGAGGCGATCTCTGCTTAACATACAAGGCCATGTCAAACCCAGAGTTGTTGGACATGCTGCACTTAAAGAAATCTCAATCCATCAGAGACACATGCTCCAGGGATCTAAACCTTGTCATCACAATGAATAAAACATGCTAGAGGGATAGGTTCCTGACCCAGTGACTCCCCAGACTCTGAAATAGACTGCCCATACATGTCAAGCAGAGCGCCTCTTTGTCCCTCTTCAAAAGGAACCTTGATGATTTGATTGGAGATAGGAAATTCACCCCGGGGATCACATCAGTTGCCCTGCTAGACAGGGGTCCAGGGAAGTAAATACTGTGGGAAGAATAGCCAGGGAATCGTTATGGCTAGGCTTGTATAGGCCCTAGGGCCGATAGCCTAATACCAACCTATGAACCTATGAAGTGCCATAAAATACAGCCTCAAATACAAAAATGGATGCTACCTCCTCCACTATTACCTGAAGACTTAGTAGTAACATTTATTTGTTCCGGGGAATGTTATAGTTATGAGTCCTATGAAGATACTTTCCCCAGTACCCTCCTTTTGGAGGATTTTGGTCCTCTAAGTTCTTTCTTTCTTATTTTCAGTCTGAGGTAGTTGAATGTTGGAGAAAGGGCAATAACTTACAGGTAATGTAAAACCAGTTTAGTGTTTTCTCCAGCTGGCTCTGAGTTTAGGCAGTCCACTAAGTGATAACATGTAAACACTACAATGAGAACTTACAGCTGCTGTGGAAAGTGATTACAAGTGAATCCATATTACTACGATGACCAGGAAGGAACCAGACCACAAAACTTATAAGATTTTGTTTGTTTAATAAAACACCACAAACTTCATCAGAATAAATACACAAACTTGAAATCACCCTTTAAATATTTGTCATGTGCAAAAAAATCATCCAATGACAATTTAAAAATACACTACAAATTTTTTTAACATTGCATATGTATAAAAACATGAAAATGTATATATATAATAGTCAATAATAACAAACTACTACACAGTGTTTCATAAAATAAAGCCCATTTTGAGAGTAGCTTGGCTCACTACATCAAAGCCTTTGTAACTGAAGAAAACACTTGATGTTAATAGTTTCATGTGGTCATATTCATTGTGGTCATTGCAGGCAATGTTGATACATAGCCAATTCAAGTTCTGTTGAGTTGAAACATTTCAAGAAAGTTTTTTGGGCAAAGGACCGGTTTACATGTGATTCTGTGGGTATTGTTTATCTCACAGTATATTAATTCTTGTACCAGTTTTTATGTTGGTCATCAGGTCACTAAGTAGAAGGATTTATGAACATGTGTTGGCAGTGAGAAACACAGTCAGGAATAAATACACTGACACGACATGTTTTATTATGTAACAATTTTAAGAAATTTACATTCTTTGTCTTAGACAAAGTAGTTTGTAGTTCTTTGGTGGGCAATTTTAAAGCCTTATTAGAATGTAGGGAAACTAAATGACAGATAAGAGCAGACTACCCTCCAGGACTAAATGAAACTATTAACATCGAGTGTTTGCTTCAGTTACAAAGGCTTTGATGTAGTGAGCCAAGCTGCTCACAAAATGGGCTTTATTTAATGAAACACCGTGTAGCAGTTTGTTATTATTGACTATTTTATATATATATATGGTTCTACCTGACTTCGTCGACAGCGCAGAAGACCGAAGCGAAAATTGAGCCTCCAGAAGATCGAAACTAAGAAGACCGAGGAAGCGATGAAAGTGGCAGAACACTCAGAAATGAGAAAAGAGACACCGACGACGATAACACCGACGCCGCCGATGGCCGACGGGGGAGTGTGTGTGTGCAAGTATGGAACGACGGGACGTTAGGTGGAGGTGGTGGTAAGTGGGGAGATGGACGTCTGTGGGGATAGGGGTGGGGTTAAGTGTGGCGGGGGTGGGGGGCGCGATAGGGGTTAAGTGAGGCGGGGTTAGGGGGTTTAGGTTAGGAGGTGAGTGGGTTGGGGTTAAGGAGTTTATACGGGGGTGAGTTAGGGTAAGGGGGTTAGGAGTTAGGTAAGTTAAGCGAAGGAGTGAGGCCCGGGGTAGTAGGGGTTGTAGGTAAGTGGACGATAAAGGGGTGTGGGTAGTTTAGTGTGGGGTGTTGTTTGTGTGTGTGCTTGTGGTGTGTGTGTGGTTGTTGGAATGTGGTGTGTTGTGTTGTGTTTTAATTGTGTGTTGTGTGCAGTATGGGGTTTCGTGGTTTGTGTGTTTGTTGGTTATTCGTTGTATGTGTTGTGTGGTTGTGGTTAGGTGTCGTGTATGTTGTTGTATATTGTCGGTGAATGGGTTGGTGTGTTGTGTTAGGTTTTGTATTAGTTTATATATATATATATATATATATATATATATATATATACATGTTCATGTTTTTATACATATGCAATGTTAAAAATTTTGTAGTGTGTTTTTAAATTGTCATGACATCACAGTGGCTATTTAAATAATTTATCTGAAACATTTTGTCACTGGATGATTTTTTTCCCATGACAAGTATTTAAAGGGTGGTTTCAAGTTTGTATATTTATTCTGATGAAGTTCGTGGTGTTTTATTAAATGAACGAAAGCTTATATGTTTTGTGGTCTGGTTTGCTGCTTTTTCACTTTTATTTTGTTCTTTGGAGTGGTTTCGCCATATTACTACGATGAGCATCCTACAGATGACAGACATATAAGAAAACGTTTCATGCGAGCTCACTGAATAGCAGGACTGAGAAAGTCTCTCTTTTTTTCCTGCATGTTCTTACTGTTGGTATACATGTCACTCTTTTTTGGTTGATATTCTAAAAGTTGGTTTAAATTCATTTCTGAGTTCAGAGTTTATATATTTGGTCTAAATGCATTAGCTGTAATCATGGATTTTAAGCATTACATTGATACTTGTTTTGTGCTGAAATGTGGGTGTTCTTTGTGAGATCACGTGCAGTGGATTATTTGAGTTTGTTGATTTCTCCACTGTTGTGCGATCTTGGAGATGCAATGTATAATTAGCAAGGGGTGTGGGGAACTTGGCACCCTGCATAAGTAGTGTTTTGTTTGTTTCATTTTTTTATTGTTTTGCATTTTAGATTTAATGGTTTTAGATGTATTGAATTTAGACTAAGTGATATGAGATATAACAATAGGAACCTGTATATATTTCTATATCTGTTTCTATATATCTGTATCTCTCTCTCTCCCTCTTTCTATATATATATATATATATATATATATATATATATATATATATATATATATATATATTATATATCTATCTATATATACACACACACACACACACACACACACACACACACACACACACACACACACACACACACACACACACACACTCACACACACACACATCTATCTATATATCTGTCTATATTTGCCTGCAACATCCACATTTAATGCACTTTTTTCCTATATATTAACTGCTGCTCTCTGTTCTTAGCAGAAATGATTTATCCTTACACAGGCGAAATGAGTAAATAATGAAACCTGAGTACTCTACACCACATTTAGAAACCAAAGATATCTCTAGTTGGACTTTCGAAACAGACGTTTCCTCTGTTGCTCCTACAGTTTGTCAGATGAAAGCAGGCCATTTTTCAAAAATCATCTGTAAATTTCAAGCATTATCTGCTTTAAGTTGCTGTCTTTGATCCATCCATCCACAATCCCTTTTTCAGATTTTTGCACATGGGTTGGAATGTCACTTCAACAGTGACAACCATCTATAGCCAGTGTCTGTCATATCTATGGTAAAAGATTTATTATAGCTACACATAAAATGCCAAGGGCATATTTTTATAGTAACAAATGTATGAGTATCAACCAGCGACTTTTAAAATGGAAACTGCAGACAAATGCTAAGCAGAACAGAATGATGCAAGGGGGCAAGGCGACAGTCTTGTAAGAGTGAATGAATATGCTGCAAACAAAGAACAGAATAAATATGTGAGCAACGGTGAGGTCTGATGTCATAATTATCGGTCTTCAACAACAAAGGAATCTCAGATGCATGTTTTTAACATACATCACTGAAAACACGACTTTAATAAAGGAGTAATTTCTGACGCACTTTTGGAGGAATATTTGGGGGTTCCAAGCACAGTATTGCAGGAAACAGACAAACAAGACAAGAGACAGGTGGTGTAATGCATAGATTTAATTGAAGAGAATGTTAGATGTGCTGTCTGCCTTTATGGAAGAAGGAACTACCGTTAGTATAAAGGGCTCTGATTAAAATGAAAGTGACAGATATGGAAAGTGGTGTCCCCTTAAGTAAAGTAATGTGGTGGATAATGTTTCATGCATTACAGTGATGTGAACAGTAAGGAATGCAAAACCTGAGCACATAAATGTGTTTTCAGTCTCCAGAAGCAGTAGAAAAGCTTTGGAAAGATGATCCACAAATAATGACAGAAAATGAAAAAGTAATCTTTTGAGGTCATCCATTATTAGCTGCCAAGGAGATATGATACAAGAAAAAATATTCATTTATACATTTCCATTATCAGCATTAATCTTTTTCAGGGGCACAGAAGAGATGAAACCTTCCTCAGGAGGCATAGCGCACACACACACACACGCACACACGCACACACGCACACACACACACACACACACACACACACACACACACACACACATAAAGCTTGCCTCAGCAAGCATGGCATATACACAGGCACCCACACAAACACACAGAGACTTACACACACATAAACAGCCACACAAACACACACACACACACACACACACGCACATGCATACACAGCTGCACACAAACAGATGGAGCCCACCACAGGAGGCATAGCACACACACACACACAGACAAACATGCATGTGAACATGCACGTGTACACACATGTATGTTGCATGCACAGATACTCAGCTGCACACATATACACAGACACATGCAGACACATGTACAGTGGCTGCATGCACACACACACACACACACACACACACACACACACACACACACACACACACACACACACACACACACATACACATGTACATGCACACATAGACAGCCACACACACAGTGGGTCCATGTTCCAACACACACCCAAACACCCATACAGACGCGCACACACACACACACACACACACACACACACACACACACACACACACACACACACATATACATGCACACATACACAGCCACAGTCACAGACACAGGCACATAAACAGTGGAGATTATGCATACATACACAAACAAACAAACACAAACACACTATCTTTTTTTTGGGAAAAATACAAACTTTCTTTTGCGTCTCCTGCACTCACCAGCTATTTCTTTCCAAATTATTCCTCTTGTTGTTAATCTATCTTTTCATTTTAAGATAGGCACTATGTAGACCATATCGAGTCACATGAGCTACTTAAACGTTTCTGTCATATTTCCACTTACTTCTCTTACTCAGGAATGTCCATTTTATCCTGTCCTAATCTCCTTATATACAGTTTGCAATGAAGGCATGCTACTATATTCTGAAATGCCTCTCTCCTCTGTATTTACTTGAACATATTAGGAACATATAAATGAGGCCAATGTGACATGCTTTGAAGATATGCAAACATTCCTGGCACTCTTTTCAGACAAGTGAATTCATAAAAATGTACTTTGACACATACTTCACTAACTGTGTCTATAAATATACAAATCATGAACTAGATGTGTATCTAAACAGCACAGTTTTGTTACTGCAGTGGTTATTTGGAGCTGAACTATGAACTGGACAAGACAAAACCATTGAAAACCCCCCGCCCTGCTGAAACTGCAGATGACATCTAAAGAATTTTTTTGTGAGAGGAGATTCACCTCTATACTGCCTTACTTACATATATTAATTCCATAGTTTCAGAAATGTACATAAAATAGAAAAATCTGGTAAGACTGAAACAAATGTCTCATTGTTGCAGTGTCACAGTACAGCAGATTTGTATGTGTGTATATGTGAGTGTGTGTGTGTGTGTGTGTGTGTGTGTGTGCATATACATATATATATATATATATATATATATATATATATATATATATTATATATATATATAAAATATATATATATATCTATTTATATCTGTATATATATATATATATATATATATATATATATATATATATATATCGATAGATAGATATAAATATGTACAGAGAGAGAGAGAGAGAGAGACAGAGAGATGTATTTATTTATCTGCATATATATATATAGATAAATGAAAACCCAGATCATCAACAACCACATTGCCGAGACGGCATTGCTGACAACATGCATCCCCGACAATGGTGAGTAGTGCAGAATGGGAGTTATTCCCATTCCCTCACTTTAGTGTGATCTCGGAGTTGGTATATTTAAGTAGGGGGTTGTAGGATGCAGCCCCCCACATGGGGATGCAGGGAGGCTTGCCCCCTTCTAGACACATTTTAATGTGTTTTTTGAATGTATTATGGGAAAGGGAATGTATTCCGTTCTGTAATACATTGACTTACCATTGTTGGGGATGCATGTTGCTGGCGATGTCGTCTCGGCGATGTGGTCATCGGTAATCTGGGTTTTCGTCCATCTGACATAGACCCATATAAATATATATATAACAGGTACAGGCAAGAAGAATCTGAGGGTATTGCTACTCAATTCTAGAAGTCTAAACCTCAAAATGCACTCTCTTGAGGCACTCCTTAAAATGGAGAACATCGACATCTGTGTAGTGACAGAGACCTGGTTCAAGGCTCCAGAGAGTACCCCTGCATTACCAGGCTATAATTCATACGACACCTTTCGGCCACCTAATCTGGACCGAAACACTAAAGGCGGAGGCGTGTCCATATTCATTAAGGATATCCACACCTCCAGGCTAGTTGCTCAGCATCCAAGTGACACTAACTCTGGGCAAGACCACAATCCAAATTGTAGCTTGCTACAGATCCCCCACCATGTCCAAGGATTCCCACTCCTCATTTCTTAATACACTGGAAAATATTAGGGTACAACCTAACACCCTAATAATGGGCGATTTCAACTACCCTACCATTAACTGGGAAAACTACTCATGTACCAACTCTTGTGCTCAACGTTTTCTGGAATTCATAAATTCCAATGCCATGGATCAACTTATCCACACCCCCACCAGGGGCAGCAATATCCTAGACCTGGTTATTACCAACATGGGCAACTGGTGCTCCACACCAGAGGTCAATTCCTCGTTGGTCAGATCCAACCATAAGCTAATCACCCTAGACATCCACATCCCTCCCCCTCCCCCCATTAGGGAAACCACAGTAAAACATTTCTCCAAAGCCATCTTCACACTTCTTAAGACAGAAGTGGCAAATTTCATGACACCCATGCTGATGGACAATAGAGGTATGACTGCTGAATCCTACACAAATGCACTTTATAAGCACTTACATGAGTGCATGGATCATGAGATCGCTAACAGAACCAAGATGCTATCCTCCAAAAAAAGGAAGCCAATCTGGTGGTCCCCTGCAATAAACAAACTCTACAAAAGAAGAAAGAAACTGTTGCAAAAAAGAGTAAAATCCCATGATTGGAGAAACTCCCTGGTCAGCTTCAGTAAGAAGCTGAGATCGTCATAAAATCCTCCAAAGCTAGTTATGAAAACAAAATCGCCACTGACTCTAAAGACTCTAAAGACAACCACAAAGCATTCTATAGCTATGTCAAGAATCTCAATGGCAACACTAAGATCTGCTCTGAGTTACAGTACAATGGTACTAAATATACAGAATCAATGGATACTGTCAACATCCTGGCAGATAGGTTCAGTGCTAACTTTACCCCTCTGTCATCCCCTAAAGGGCCCATCTCTATACCAGAAGAATGCAAAGTTCTTGTAATCATGGCTGCACAGGTAAAAAACATACTATCCAAAGCCAAGAACACAGCAACCATGGGACTTGACGACATCCAAGGCTGTGTTCTGCATGAACTACAGAACGAACTGGCACCCCACCTAAGTACCATGTTCAGTCATAGCCTCACTTCAGGCTATGTGCCCACTGAATGGCGCACAGCGACAGTTATCCCACTCCACAAAGGGGGAGCCACCACAGACCCCAGAAACTACCGCCCCATTAGCCTAACAAGCCTGGTCTGCAAGGCTCTGGAGCGCATCATCATGGAACTTATAAACAATGACATTGGTAATCTCCAAACTCAGGACCCCACCCAGTTCGGGTTTGTAAAAGGCAGATCATGTCTTCTAAACCTGATCGACTTCTTTGAAGCAGTCACCAAAGCCGTAGATGAGGGTAAGGTGGTTCACACAGCCTATCTAGATCTCGCCAAGGCTTTTGACACCATCCCCCACTCTGGAATTACAGATAAACTCACTAAACTAGGTATAAATCCCTATGTCACAAGATGGGTTGCCAACTGGCTCACTGACAGAACCCACACTGTGAAAGTAGCAGACTCCAAATCCAGCTTCAGACCAGTGACAAGTGGAATACCACAGGGTTCAGTCCTGGGTCCTCTCCTGTTTGGTATCTACTTCTCTGAAGTACAGGCCAACACTGAAGGTCTTTGGCTAATGAAGTTCGCAGATGACTGCAAACTAGGAGCCATAATCAAAACTGCAAAAGATATGGACATCCTACAAAAGGGCCTTGCTGAGACAGATGCCTGGTGTCAAAGCCATGGCCTCAAGCTCAATGCCAAAAAGTACATTGTCATTCCTTTTGGTTACTCATTAGACCCATTATAGAGTACAATGCCCCTTTTTGTTATGTACCTCACAAGACATCTACAACAACTGGAAAGGCCACAGAAATACCTCACAAAGAGGATTACAGGCCTCAAAGAGATGCCCTATGCAGACCGTCTCAAAAAACTGCAGCTTTACTCCATTGCATATCGCCTACTCAGAGGCGATCTCTGCCTAACACACAAAGCTATGTCAGACCCAGAGCTTTTAGACATGCTCCACTTAAAGAAATCCCAATCCCTATGAGCTACATGCTCTAGGGACCTAAACCTTGTCACCACAATAAACAGAACATGCTGGAGGGATAGATTCCTGTCCCAGAGACTTCCCATACTCTGGAACAAACTACCTATTTATATCAAATAAAGCTCCTCATTAGCACTGTTCAAGAAAAATATTGATGATTGGATGGGAGATAGGAAATTCACCCTGGGGATCACTTCTGTTGCTCTGCTCGACAGTGGCACAGGAAAATAATTTTCTTGGGTGGCGAAAGCCAGGGTACCTTTGGCTAGGCTTATATAGGCCATAGGGCCAATAGCCTAGTTCCTACCTATAGGTCTTATGTCAGATGTTCGACTTTTTGGAAGCTCAAATGATCCAGTTTCCGAAAACTCGTACATCAAAAAAAAAATCTACCTTTTTTATGTTTTTGCAGGGGCAAGCACCCCTGCACCCCCCACACCCCTTGCAAATTAAATATATCATCTCCGAGATTGGACTACAATGATGAAAAGTGTAAATTTCCTAATCATCACTGTACTCCAATCTCTGATAGGGCCCTATATATATATATATATATATATATATATATATATATATATATATATATATATATATATACCTCTTCCTCTCTCTCTCTCTCTCTCTATATATATATATATATATATATATATATATATATATATCTACTTCAGGAGACTGACAAACCAAAAGACTGAATCCCAAAGGCTTGAAAATTCAAAATACTGAACACATTTTTAATGCAGGGGCAAGCCCCCCTGCACCCCTCTTTTAGGGTGATGTACCCACCACACTCCCTGGTAACTATATATATATATATATATATATATATATATATATATATATATATATATACAAACTCCAAGATTGCACAGCAGTAGAGAAGGGGCAAATTCCATCATTCAGTAGTTTGAATTTTCAGTCTTGTAATTCAGCCTTTTGAATTTTCAGTCTTCTGAAGTAGACCCATATATATATATATATATATATATATATATATATATATATATATATATAAAGGGAGAGAGAGAGAGAGAGAGAGAGGGGGAGAGATGTGTTAGTGTATCTCTCTCACTATATATTATATATATATATATATATATATATATATATATATATATATATATATATTTATACTGATAGACACACCCACATATTGTGCATGTATATATCCTTTCCTGATGCACTAAATATGGAAAGGTGTATGGAGCTGGTTAAAGCAACTGATGGATTAGCAGTATTTCCTCCCTTTCATCAGAAGAATTAAATAGGAGACCTCCCAGCCTCCATAGACAGATGTGTTTCTTGGTATATTGGTTTTCACCATTTGGGGATACAAATAATACACATCGGACCTCTGCTGCATTTTTTTGAAGCCCGTTTATAATGTCAGTTGTAAAACTGAAGATTCTGTGTTAGCAATATTGCAGAATTTTCATAGGTAAAAATGATGGGTTTATGTTAAAAGATAGACTTTTTAAATAATAAGCACGCCAGTTAATGGAAAGGAGTGAAGCTGGATAGTCTACAGATAAGTTGCTCTGGATACTCCAAAAATGCCAAAATATATCCAAATATAGTCCATTGCAATAAAATGTTTGTGTGAACTACAGAAATCTACTCTACGCTTTATTTGGATATATTTTGGCATTTTTGGAGTATCCAGAGCAACTGATCTGTAGACTGTCCAGCTTCACTCCTTTCCATTAACTGGCATGCTTATTATTTACTTATATCTTTTTGGAAGGAGCGTTTACCAGTCAGGGAACTGTTTTCAACTTTCGGTTTATAGACTTTTTAAATAGTTGAATTTCATATGATTGAGCTCATATGATTATTTAAAAAGTTCAACATATCCCTGTTTGCTGAAACAGTGAATTACCCTAACACTACAGTACAGTGGAGATCATGAAATATGCATTTTTAACACTGAAGTGCAATCTTAGAGTTGCTATTTATAATTAATAGGGAGTATGGGTGGATACAGGGAGATTGCTCCTCTCCTAATACTCTATTTTGGAGTTTTTACATGTGTTTAACTTTTTAAATAGTCGATCATGTGAAATTTGGCTATTTAAAAAGGTGATGATATGATGTAGATCCAAAAATAACACCTCGGAAGAACATTATTATTTATGTTCTAATTTAAATATGAAAGAAGACTCCAGATTTGTGCAGGGGATATATATATTTTTTCGCTTGAACATAATGATTTTACTAAAATTGTACAGCTGTGTCATAGTTATCATTAGCTGATTTCTGATTATATATGCTGATCAGCAGAATTCTTTCACTTTGTGAATCTTAGTCATTTCAAGTATAATTGCTCTGATTTTACACATAGAAATTATGGTGCTACAGGGCATAGAGCAAAAGAATGCCCAAGGATGTGCACATGATTTGTCAGTAGACAGCATTCATGTTTAAATTGTCCAACAATCAATAAGGTGGAAGAAATCACCATAATAATGCAGTTTTAAAGACATTGTCAAGTTTCCTTGCAGGAAGATCCACTTTGGACAGATCATTCTCAACACAAGGACAGGGGGGTGGGTCTGAATGGGATACTTTTCATGGAAATGTATTTACTGTCTTATATGCTTCAAAGAAGAAGGAAGTTAAAATGGGGGTTCCGGTAAAGGGGAAAGTGACGGTAGAATACACGAAGAGAAGAAGAAATGTTAGAAGGAGACATAGGACTGACATGAATAGCAATGTTAAATTTAATAGTTTGACATGAACTATGTTCTGTTAAGGCACAAATGAATGGTTGCAATACATCAATAATGTAATTATGTTACAAGATGTAGGACAATTAATAACAGTGTAGCAGCAGAATAGTATTGTTTTTGTGTGGTTCAGTCTTCTGGTCATTAGGAGTGGAGATATGTTCTGGTGTTGGAGGCATATTTAAAGGAATTTAAGTCAGAATTCTGCAGTCTTACTTTATAGATTCCATTAGAGGTATTGTCATACATTTTGATTTTCAAAACAAGACTGCAAGACTCAGAAATCTCTACGCCTTAACAAGATTGGCATTGCATACAAAGCATTATTACAGCTTGATGGAGGTGTTGGTTTAGGGGACAATGCTAAAATATTAACATTACTTAATGCATGTTAGTCTTCCACTGTGGGCACAAATCATTTCCTGAACAGTTAAATTCTCAATTAAAGAGGAATCTTTTTATCCTGCATATGGGTTATTTACTCATTCACCTTAAAATAGGTATTCTAGATCAAGAAGCAGGAAATGGAGGCTGAGAATGATACAATAAATAGAGTTTTACTTTGTTTTATTTCCTCAGACATTAATAGTATGCATGCACGGTGATTTTAATGGAAGGTATTTAAAGGATTACTGTGGGAAGATGGAAACAACAATTATTGAATTACAGAGGAAAGACCTGGATTTTTTTTTTAATTGACAAGCTCTGCTAGCTCAAGTTGTACAAACTATATATTTTTTTTTTTTTGGTAAAGGAAGGAACATTTTAAAAGAACCTTGTTGTGCAGGAATAAGAAAAAAAGTAGAAAAGTGGTCTTGCTAAGAACATGTGCTTTTTCAAAAGATTTTACCTGTCATCTTGGATACCAGAAATTACCAATGAAAATGTTACTATTTGGCAACAAACTAAGTTGTCCCAGGAAATCTTCATGGGTGTTAGGCTAAGATTAAGGGGACTTAAGTGGGTTGGGGAGGTGAAAGGGTTAAGTGGAGGCAGGGATGGTTGGGAGGAAATGAGATAAGGATGGGGAGGGGCTTAAAAGGTTTAGTCTAGTGTAGTTGGGTTAAGCAATCACATTTTGGTGTGAACTTGCTACCCACCCACCCTCCCTCTTTTCATGTGTGTGGAGTAGGGTTATCAGTAAGGGTAGGCAGAGAAGAGGGATAGGCTTGCCTTCTTCTGCTCCCCCTCTGATGTCTGGAGGTTCATTTCAAGGATCTGGGGAAAGAAAATGAGTAGTTGGAGGAAGCTTGCTGAATAGATAAGCAAGCTGATGTAAGGATAGTGCTTATTTGGTGGAAGGTAATTCAATGGATGGTGTATGAAGTGAGTTGGGACGCTGCTTCATAAGTAAATTAAGTGAGCAGAGGTATGGACCCTGCTTGTTGGGCAGGGTGAGTAGGTACGCTGCCCTGATTAACATTACAATAAATGGTGTATGAAGTGAGATGGGACGCTGCTTCATAAGTAAAGTAAGTGAGTAGAGGTATGGACGCTGCTTACTGGGGCAGGGTGAGTAGGTATGCTGCCCTGATTAACATTTCAAGGATGTTATGCTGTATTTAGAATCAATTATATCATGAATTGTTGTAATAAAGTTGGTGATCAAAGCTATGTTATGAAATCTAATAAAGGTCGTCAAATGTCATTTGGTGTGATGTGTGTTACTGAAGGGGACCAGGACAACTTCCCTGATTGTGACAGTTCTGGATGTTCTTCAAATGGTTCCTTTTGAAATACAAAGTATTTTTTTTATTTACAGAGATGAATTAAATGTTGATTTGGGGGTAAAAATGACTAACTTTACCTGATGATAAACTGTTGTTTTCTGCTTAGGTAGTTTGGAAGGTGTAGATAACATGGTGTCCTCATGTACAGTACAATAAGATTTTTGTATTGATGACATCTTTCATTTTTGTACTCGTCTGCAAAATCACAGATTGTAATGTGATGTCTAGTCTGTACAAGTATTACTGTAAAAGATGGTTTATGAAAAAAAAGAGAAACAAAAATTCAGTCCCTTAATTTTCCCTATACTACCTGAATTACCACCAACTCAGGCAGACTGAACTTAAATGTAATGTTTCACTCTAATGGCACACTTTGGGGTGCAGCACACCCCCAAAACTGCATGCATTGAAAAATGAATCCATGCACCTGATGTGGGAAAAGAACCCATAGTCTTCTGGTCTTCAAAAATCTCAAAAGTAAGTGTGTTACCTGTTAATACACTGAATCCTGGGAAATACAGAACTCTCAATTGCACTGTCTTTATAAGCATACGTGAGTAAAGCATCTGTCATATGTTACCTATACATGAGATAATGTTGTTCATCCACTGACATGAAACAATGCACACACATTAGAATGCAAAAGAGACAAGCTATTATCCATTTTATTTTTCACATACCGTTGTGCTAGCATGTACCATTTTTTTGCAAAGGAGAAGGGAAACACTTGCACCACACCACAATCATCACATAGTCCCACTAAACCTACACCACCAAAATCCACACATAGAAACACAAAAACATTCACAGAGGCTCTCAATAATAATCTCCTCAAGCAACAGAGACCTCCAAAGCAGAAACACAAGCAACCTCTACCCCCTCCAACACAACCCAAATGACACATAGCCCACAGACTCAGTATGCCAATAAACCACAGCCCATAAGGCAAACTATCATACCCAAAACACTAGTCATAGGTGACTCTATAGTCAGGCACACTGATGTCCCACTCACAAGGCTAAACAAGGAGAAGGTTACTGTCAGCTGCCTGTCAGGTGCCAGGATCTGCCACATAACCCATGTACTCAGGTCACTCCACAACAAGTACAAATATGACTCTGTCATTGTCCATGGTGTGAACGACCTGAGACGTACCTCCCTGGACTACATGAAAAGAGACAGGGAAGAGCTCTCCAATCTTGTAGCCCAGGCAGGAATGATCCTAGCCCTGAGTAGCATCCTGCCACCGCCCAGAATGATACCGCAGTATAAGGACAAAATGACTGACTTCAACAATTGGCTAAGCTTCTGGTGTCATTCTAAGGGGATCCCGTATCTCTCTGCTTGGGATGACATGGTCGACAGACCACGATGCTTTGCCAGAGATGGCCTGCACCTGTTGCCCCTGGGATTCCAGTTACTGGCTAAGGCTCTTGCCACCCCTATAGTGCCTTTTTTAGGCAAGGTTCAAATGACAAATTCACCACCGTAACAGGAACAGGCAAGCAAAAACTGAGGGTAATGCTACTCAATGCTAGAAGTCTAAATCTCAAAATGCACTCACTCGAGGCACTCATTAAAATGGAGAACATCGATATCTGTGCAGTGACTGAGACCTGGTTCAAGGCTCTAGAGAGCACCCCTGCATTAGCAGGCTATAACTCATACCACACTTTTTGGTCATCTAACCTGGACCAAAACACCAAAGGTGGAGGTGTGTCCATATTCATTAAGGATATCCACACCTCCAGGCTAGTTGCACAGCATAATGCATCCGAGGTTATCCAAGTGCAACTAACTCTGGGCAAAACTGCAATCCAGATTGTAGCTTGCTACAGATCTCCCACCATGCCCCAGGATTTCACTCCTCTTTTCTTGATATACTGGAAAATATTAGGGTTCAACTAAACACCCTAATAATGAGCGATTTCAACCATCCCACCAATAACTGGGAAAACTACTCATGTACCAACTCCTTTGCTCAACGTTTTCTGGAATTCATAAACTCCAATGCCCTGGATCAACTTATCCACACCCCCGCCAGGGGCAACAGTATCCTAGATCTAGTCATTACCAACATGAGTGACTGGTGT
>NC_056743.1:1576584130-1576609130 GCF_019279795.1 Protopterus annectens
CAAAAATGGGGACAATTTGTAAATATCGCTCTTACAAACTTAGAACGTTGATAGAATAACAGGTTTTACATTAGCATACATTTTCAGAATGGTGTGAAGTCTGAAATTCAAATGTCTGTCATTAATGATTTGCCACCAGTTTGGCAGAAAACCAAACTTTTATGAAAAATTGACCAAAACTATAAGGCAAAAATCTGAACATGCTGTGAAAATCTGTATGGTTAAGAGATATGCTCCAAGCTATAAGACAGCAGAAGGATTGCATAAAAGTGACTAATATACTGTAATATTTGTGGGGCATTAAACCAGAAGCACTAACTCATGGAACTGAATAAAATTACAGGAGTTCTATCAGAAAATAGAATGCTAGTTTGACCACATCCACTGAGCGAGGAAATAGAATGTTCAGTCCACAACAGTTAGGTAGTAAGGACTTGCCATTATGGACAGAATAGATCTAAAGGGCCAGCAGACCTTACTTGCCTTTTGCCCTGTACTCAGTATAGCATTTATTTATTTAATTTATTTATTTAACATTTGTTAACCAGGAAAGTCCAGCTTGGAATGAGACAATTTTCAGCGGAGGCCTGGGGAGAAATGCTCCAGATGCATGTCTTTTGTAACATGGGAGGAAACTAGAGCACCTGGAGGAACCTCACATGAATGCAAGGAGGACATGCAGACTCCCCACAGACGGCACCCCAGCTGAGAATCAAACCAGAGAACCTCTTGCATTGATGCGACAATGCAAACTGCTGTGCCACTGTGCATAATCCGTGAACATCTGGCTGAAGGTCTGGAGAAGACATGATACTGGAATGGGTAGCAATCAACTGGGGAAACTGATGATGGGCTACCAGATGACAGTGTAACATCTGTGGAGGATGGGGGCTATTGTCAGATCTGGCAGTGACACTGCTAGTTTTGAAGAAGACAACAAAAAGGTACTTGTATGGGATTATTCTGACAGGAGAGTGACTGCTGCTGGTCTAGGCTGAGCATAAAAGTATGAGAGTTGATGAATATGAATCTCTGGGAAGAGAGCGGTGAAATAATTGGAATTGTAAAAGCTGTGATTTATATTCTATTTTTGTGGTGTGAAACATGCCAGCAGATGAAGAGCAGTGTACGAGGATGCAAGAATATGGTACTAGGTGAGCATGGGACTGCATGTCAAATAAAAAGAAAAAGGGGGCTTCCTGAGCCATTATATGGCAGGACAATATGTATTTTTATAAGCATATTAAACTCTGAGTGCAATGGATAACTGTTGTATAAAATGGAAATAATGCATGGGATCTTTCTCAAATCTCTACCAATGATATGAGTAAATGGGAGTATGCTCTGTACCATGTTTGAGAAAAGACAGCTGGGAAATGACGTTTCCTTTGTTTCTCAATAGAATAAATTACCCTTCATAGCAAGAGTTTATATTATTTTTATTCAGGGTTATTTTATCACTCCATACAGAATTTTCTGGTTAGATAAAGGTGATGAAAGGATGATGTACTGGAGGTACTGTAGAGAAGGGTAGTTGTAGCAAAGCCAGACTTGGCAGAATAATACAAATGGGTGAAGGAAGAGAGTATGACATGCATTTATGTTACGTTTAAGCAACAACCAGGTACAGGAAGCAAGAAGGGCTGAGATCAAAGTATACGTATGAAATATCCTTGGTTCATTGAAAGTAATCCCAAGGAGATGCACAAATCTCAAGTTGTTGCAGTGGAAAATTGGAATAAATGAGTCTGAATCTATATTTTGATTTGCTAACACCAACTTAAATTTATGGAAAATGCTTAAACATGAGTTCTGATGGTATAGATTGACTTTAGGCTAGAGATTGCTGTTGCCAAGACTGGAGACCTGTTGGCTTCATTCTTGTAAACCAGCAAACTTCCAGAAGCTGGCGAATTGCCTACACTCACTACATTTAGAGAGGAATAGTTAAACGTTGGTTGCTAACATTGGTTGCTACATAAAAGGAGAGGCCTGAGACAGTGAGGGATGTCAAAAGGGAGGGCAAGGGGAGAAGGAAATTAAAGGAGGTTGCATGGCTATTCTTAGAGAAGAGAGAAGTATTTGGTGCAGATGACATTTATTATATGGATGGGATCCATTTTAATCAAAAATTAATTATTTGACCCTAAGCCATTAAGGAGGATTAAACTACATAACTCAATAATTGTCCTGAGACTACAGAGCCTCTGACTTAATTATTTTAATAAAGGGAGTAATGGGTCTAAAAAATGTTTCAGGCAATGAAGTATACATTCCTTTTATAAACACCTTTATTGACTTATTACTTGTGACATAGGCACATTTATATAAAAGTAATCAAACTGTATTAACAAGTTACAATTAAAAAATATCATGTTTCACATATATTGCTATATATTATATATCATATAACTTAAGCAACATTACATGAATTATTCAATTCCTGACCCTTTTTTAAACAAGAAACATCTTTATTAAACCATCATATAGATATAAGCAATCATACATTTATATAAATAAAAACAAACCACGCCGACACTAGTTGCAAGCATTTTACATCACAAACCATAGCAATCCAAAAATTTTCAAGACTGTGGATTCTATATTGCAGTAACAAAATATTTCCATAGCTATCTGAGCAACACTTCACTCTAATTAGCCCCCCCCCCCAAAAAAAAAACAAAGACATCTGGTACCAGCTCTTTTTCACATGGACTTCCAGAGGGCTCTGCCCTAGATCTCTATTTATTTTAATTTCTTTCTTAACAATCTACCTCTGCACTTGACTAATATTGACTGTATTCTTTATATAGTTAGTGCCATAATAACTCAAGCTAAAAAAAAATAAATGTCAGCTTAACAAAAGTCCTCCAAAATTATTATTAACTAATAAACTATCAGTTCTTCAAAAATTGTAATGTTCCTAGGTGCCATCCACAGAATCAACTTAATAGATACATTCCTGATCAAAGACCAAGTAGGAAATATCCTCCATTAAGTCAAACTTCAAAGATACCTGGAAATATGGTCAGACCACCAAAGCCAGAATGCTAATACATATATATATATATATATATATATATATATATATATATATATATATATATATATAAATACAGACAGATACATATAATGGAGCATTTCTTTCCGGGCCTGGACTTTCCCAGTCAACAAATGTTAAATAAATAATTAACAAACACCTCAGAGAAGGAAGAACTCCTATTGCAGCGAATTCCCTTGAACCCTCTGCACCTATTTGTGAGCAAAGATTTGTCCTTTGAAAGAAGAGCAAACTGGCCTAAACAGACATATGGATATCAATATCTGCAGTATCAAAAACAAACACATTCAAATTTGCAGGTCTTTAATAGCAGCCATTTAAAAAAAATAGCTACTGATTAAAACCTATTTCTCATGCTACTATAACAGCTGACAGCATTACTCTGAAACAACACCTGATCATTTTATCTAGACACCTTTAATGGTATCTGCTGGCTACAATGTGTGTGCAACTGCATTTTTCAGACAGAAGCAGTCAAACTGTCTGTTTATGAGCACATCTACTATTACTTAGAACTCAAGGTCAAGTTGTTATCATCCTCAAACAGAATTTTCAGATGAGAGGATTTTCAAAAGAAATGCTTACAAAAAATGAGAGGCCAGAAGGGCATTATGCCCTGTTCACACCTTTTTTTCTGAGATGACACAGTTAAATAAAATGACAATCCATTTGCTTCTGACCTGCTCTGCTTCAGAAGATCTGACCTTATTGGGGGAAAAACAGAAAAAAAAACATGGTCATGTTTTTGGAAAGGCATTTTTCCTGCAGTGAACTCCTAAAGTCTGCTGATCTGAGAAATGTGTGGCATCATGCTTACTCACAACATTTATTTTTAATTGACTTTCAAATGGAGATTTTTTTTAGAACAGCAGCAGCAGATGGAATGTATAGATATGTTTGAACATGGAGGCATATTTTTTTATATCATGAGTGAAGTGCACATTTTACATCAGAAAGAAAGCTTTGAGGACAATTTTACATTTCAGTTAACCTAGAAATAAGAATGCAGTTGCTAGAGAAATGTTTTAGATAAGTCATGAAATTAAATGTGCCATAATTTGACAATTTGCTGCACATTTTCTGATTGCCACCTATGCAGTTTTTTCTTAAAGTCATATTATCAGCATTATTTGCCCTGTTAAGGTTCCCACAGATATATGTGCAGTTAGGATTTTTTGCGTTTAAAAATAATTTTTTATTTTACCTGTTGCCTTGCAGTTTTAACTTGAATAAAATTGTCCAATAATGGATATGGAGATCCAGGCAGTCATCTTATACAGTGTGGGCAGCTTCTATACTTAGGATTTAAGAAAAGAGTTTTACCAACACCATGTTGACCAATTGCACCATCAGCAAACTTCTGACTAGAACCCACTCATAGTATACAAGATGGCTGCCTGATGCCCTGCAACCATTTTACACAGATCCAGCTTATCCAGCATCTGAAGCTATTCCCTGAGTTGGTGTCCCATTACTTCAACTTCACTGATGAGTGAAAAAAATAAAACATAAAAAAAAAAAAAAAAAAAAAAAAAAGAAAGAAAGAAAAAAAAATAGTTCCTGCTCCTGTCTATCACTCCTGCCCCATCAACAGGACAAGAGTTTTCAAAAATAAGCAAATAAAAGGTCCACAATAAGGTCCTGTTTCTCATTTCTTCAGTATACCACTACCCCTGCTTTCTTAGCTGAGAGGGAAAAAAAAATAAAAACAGTTGCTACAGTTTTTGCTGAAGGAACATGTAGCAAGTAGTCATAGATACTAAAGTTTATACAAAGGGAAATGGAGTGCCAACATCTAAAAAAAAAAAAAAAAAACTTTTGTTATAAACTGTAACAAACTAGTTGCTGTAGTTTATACAACTCATGTAGTACTACAGCACTCATATTTCTCTTAAAAATAAAGGAAACAAAAAAAACTGTAGCAAGCTGCTTTAGTGCTCAACTCTGCAAATTCAGTACCAACATTTAAAACTCCTTCTCCCCACCATTTCTGGGTACTTTTGTAAAAACACCTTCTCTCTTATCTGTTACTCCATGGCTTCTGTTTAACAGGAATGTGCTGCTTTATAGTAAACCAAAAGTCTGCAAACAAGTTGCACAGAATAGGCTTGAAACTGTAGTTTGTTTCTTGTACAAAGAGCAAGACCTGAAATTGCACACCTGTAGAGTAGGTTATTTTTTAAAGCAAACAGACTCATATGATTGTGATTTTCCAAAATGTAACCAAGTTAATACTCACTGTCTAACACATATGCAGCTCTCTAAGGATCACTGGGAATGATTCTGCATATACCACTTCATGTGGCTGGTAGTTCTCATGTTACTTTCTACTTTCATATGTTGTCACTAAGGCTAGTGTATTTCTGAGACTTAGGATCATTGGATCATAAGAAGTTACTAGGCTATTGGCCCTGAGGCCCTTACAAGCCAAGACAAGAATTCAGAGCATATTCTAAAAAGTCAGAACCTGATGCCACTGTCCAGCAGGGATACAGATGGAATCTCAGGGGTGTATTTTCTGTTCCCCATCCAGTTATCCTGGTTCATAGGTTCATAGATGTGCACTAGGTTAATGGCCCTGTAGCCTTTACAAGCCTAGCCCATAGGATTAACCTGGCATCATGCCCCCCGACATTAGTTTTCATTGCATCTGTCAAGCAGAGCCACAGGAATGATCCTTGGGTTGATTTTTCTATTTCCCATCCACTCATCAAGATTTCTCTTGAACAGGGCCAGTGAGGTGCTCTGTTTGACATATATGTGAAGTCTATTCCATAGCATGGTCAGTTTCTGAGTTATGAACCTGTCCCTCCAGCATGTTCTGTTGATTGTGGTAATGACATTGAGGTCTCTGGAGTGTGTGGTATGGAGGGATTGGGATTTCTTTAGATGTAGCATTTCTAACAGAGCTGGGTCAGACATGACTTTGTAAATCAAGCAGAGATCGTCTCTAAGTAGACGATATGAGACAGAGAATAGTTGGAGTTTTTTTAGTCTGTCCATATAGGATAAGTGTTTAAGGCCTAGAATTCTCTTTGTGAGGTACTTTTGTGGCCTCTCCAGTTGTTTCACGTGTCTAGTGAGGTACATGCCAAATGGGGCATTGTACTCGATGACTGACCTAATGAGGGAAGAGTAGAGGGAGACAATGACCTCTTTCTTCCTGGATGCAAAACCCTTAGTAATGAGATGTGCCACATAGAAGGACTTTCTGACCACAGTGGGAATGTGGTGGTTGAAAGAGAGATTGCTGTCAGCATGTGTTCCCAGATCTCTTATAACACCTTCTGTGTTAAGTGGACTACCATCGATGTGGTAATTCATGGGAACTGGGTTTTTTCCAAAGGGGATGACAACACATTTTTTGGCATTGAGCTTAAGGTCATGGTTCTGACACCATTTGTTGGTCTCAGTGAGGCCTTTCTGTAGGATGTTAACATCACTTGGGGAGTTAATAATAGCTCCTAACTTGCAATCACCTGTGAACATTGGCAGCTAGAGTCCCATTGTATTTTCCTGGACTTCAGAGAAGTAGATACCAAACAGAAAAGGACACAGGACTGAACCCTGTGGGACTCCACTCGTGACTGGTTGGTAGCCTGACTTGGAGTCAGCTACTTTCACACTGTGGGTTCTATCTGTGAGCCAGTTTGCAACCCACCTAGTGATATAGGGGTTGATGCCGAGCTTAGTGAGTTTTTCTATGATTACTGAGTGGGGAATGGTACCAAAGGCCTTGGCCAGATCAAGGTAGGCTGTGTGAACCACCTTGCCTTCATCCACAGCTCTGGTGACTGACTCAAATAATTCAACCTAGTTGAGCAGGCATGATCTACCCTTCACAAAACCAAACTGTGTGGGATCCAGAGTTTGGAGATTCCCTATATCCTTGTTTATTAGGTCCATGGTGATGCGTTCCATAGCTTTGCATATCAGACTCATTAGGCTAATGGGGAAATAGTTCCCAAGGTCTGTACTCACTCCTCCTTTGTGGAGAAGGATGACTGTAGCAGTGCACCATTTGGTAGGGACAAAGCCTGAGGTGAGGCTGTGATTGAACAGGGTGCCCAGGTGAGGTGCCAGTTCACTCTATAGTTCATATAGAACACAGCCAGGGATATTGTCAGGTCCTATAGAAGCTGTATTCTTGGCCTTGGACAGTGCTGTTTTAACCTGTGCAGCAGTAATACTGGGTGCTTGGCAATCTATTGTTAATGTGATAGGTCCTTTGGGAGTGGAGAGGGGTAAAGTTGGCACTGAATCTGTCAGCCAGTATATTGGCAATATCTGTTGGCCCAGTATAGGAGGTACCATTGTGCTGTAGCTCAGAGCAAATCTGAGTATTGCCATGGAGATCCTTTATATAACTATAGAAGGCCTTGTGGTTGTCTTTACTATCTGCCGCAATTCTGTTTTCATAGCTAGCTTTAGAGGATTTGATGAGGGATCTCAACTTTTTGTTAAGGCTGATAAGGGATTTTTTTCCAGTCTTGGGACTTCACCTTATTCTGCATCAGTTTCCTCCTTCTGTTGTAGAGTTTGTTTATGGCAGGAGACCACCAGATTGGCTTCCTATTTTTGGAGGAGAGTGTCTTGGTTCTATTGGGTATGGCAAGATCCATGCATGTGTGTATGTGTTCGTACAGTGCATTGGTGTTCTGCTTAAAAAGGGTTAAGCCTAGACAAGAATTTAGCACATGTTCCAACAAGTCAGCACCTAATGCCACTGTCCCGGAGGGACACAGATGGAATCTCAGGGGTGTATTCTCTGTTCCCCATCCAGTTATCCAGGTTGCGCTTAAAACGGGTTAATAAGGTACTCTGCTTGATGTGGAGAAGTGGTCTATTCCACAGAAGAGGAGTCTCTAGGGCACAAATCTGTCCCGCCAACAAGTTCTATTAATACCACAGACCAGGTTGAGGTTGCACGTGTGGGTTACTCGAGTGGAGCTTGACTTGCGGATATGCAGCAGACCAATTAAGATGGGGTCTGAGATTGCTTTGTATGCCAGACAGAGGTTACCTCTGCAGAGCCTGTAGGAGACTGAGTAGAGGGGCAGGGCCTTTAGCCTATCTGTGCAGGGTAGATGATTGAGGCCTTGGATTCTCCTTGTTGAGGAATCTCTGTGGTCTCTCCAGCTGCTACATGTGCTTTGTGAGGTACATGCCGAAGGGCCATTGTACTCAATAATGTGTCTTATAAGGGAAGAATACAGGGATGTTATGACCAACTTGTCCATGGATGAGATACCCTTACAAATGAGGTGGGGCATGTAGAAAGCTTTCCATACAATGGAGCCAATATGGTGGTCAAAAGTCAGTTTGCTATCAACCTGGGTGCCCAAGTCCCTCACAACAGATTTCGGCTTAGGACCTTATTATTAATGTGATAATTTGTGGGGACGTCACTCTCCCCAAAGGGGATGATGATGCATTTTTGGCACCAGTTATTTATTTGTGTGAGACCCTCTTGGACGATGTCCACATCACTAGGGGAATTGATGACAGCACTCAGCTTGCAGTCATCTGCAAAGTTGGTCAGCCACAGCCCACTGGTTTTGGCCTGCACCTCAGAAATGTATATCCCAAAAAACAGAGGCCCCAGGACCAATCCCTGGAGTATACCACTCATTACAGGTCTACTGCTTGAGGTAGCTTTCCCTATTTTGACTAGGTGGGTTCTATCAGTAAGCCAGTTTGCGACCCATCTGGTAACATATGGATTGATGCCTAGTTGTGAAAGTTTATCAATTATAACTGAGTGAGGAATAGTATCCAAGGCTTTGGCCAGGTCAAGGTAGGTGATGAGCACTGTCTTTCCTGCATCTATGGCTTTGGTGACTGTCACAAAGAAGTTGACCATACTTAACAGGCATGACCTCCCCCTGATGAAACAAACTATGTGAGATCAAGTGTTTGGAGGTTGCCAATGTCCTTGTTAATGAGGTCCATGATAATCTGCTCCATGGCCTTGCAGATCAGGCTAGTTAGGCTGATGAATCTATAATTTCCTGGATCAGTGGATGCTCCACCTTTGTGCAAAGGGATGACAGTGGCTGTCCTTCACTCAGCTGGGATAAAGCCAGTACTCAGGCTTTGGTTGAATAGGGTGCCAAATGGTGCTGCAGGTTCCCGCTTGAGTTCATGTAGGATGCAGCCTGGGATCTTATAGGGTCCCATGGAGGCTATATTTTTTGCCTTTGCGAGGGCAGTGATGACTTGCTCCCTAGAGATAAGGGGAGGGGGGGCAAGTGATGGGGATGTCCTGATTTACTGATGGGGGGACAAAGGAGTGAAGTTTTCACTGAATCTGTCTGCCAGCAGGTTGGCTATATCAACGTCATTTGTGTATGTGATTCCATGCAGCTATATAAATACTCATAAAGTATTTGGTGAAGGTTTGGACATATGTGCCAGTTCCTATGGAGGGGGCTCGGGCTGTGAAGCTGTTTACACCTTCCCTCAGAAGGTTGTAATCAGCTTTGAAGAAGGTGGTGCATACTGTATGGATGTCTGCATAAGCGATTTCATCCACATCCTAAAAAAAAGTCTGTTTCTCGGAGACACATTGCTATATTATATAGGGCAGGTTGCCATTTCCTTTTACTGGGGTCCCAATAACAACCCCTCTCCTGGATGGAATGTTATTTCAGTGCTTGCAGTTTTGCTGAATGTTTTGGAGTACTTAAAATGTATACATTGCTAGACCTGCTGCAAATGGACAAGTCACTTTAATTTGACATGAAGCATCCTCTGAGTTGATTATATTCTCAGTGGAAGAAGACTTGTTTTTGGTGAGGTTAATGTTGACACTTTTTATTTAATGTTCTTCTGTTCATTGCAGTGGTTGGAAGGAACTTGTGGGCAAGGACACGATTTTAGCATTTTTGTAGTACAGAATAATTTCCTTCTCATGATCACCTGGTTCCTAGTCTTCTTCTTCCTCAGACTAAATTCCATGTACTGAACACTAACATTCAGATATGTCTAGACCACATTTCCTATTTCCTGCCATCATCTCCTAATATCCCAGCTTGTTTTTTGTTCCCTCAGCTGCTCTTCTGCCCAGATATTCAGCCATTATCTGGAAATATCAGTAAGCAATCAAGAAAGTGATGCAGTTTGCAACTGATGACATTGCCAAATTTGAGTTAAGTGGCAAATTGCATATTATCTTTATTTACCATTAGTATATCAGTTATGGTTTTATTGCCACATTTGAGTGAAAAGTGTATAGTAGTTATTTTTTCCTTTCTTTTTAGTTTAGTTTTTCTTTTAGTGGTGTTTAGGAGTTAAACTGCTTGTTCTCTTTATTTACCATTAGTGTGTTTCTGTTTCCTTTTGTTTGCTTCTCCTTAATGTCCTCAGCTCACTATGACGTTCACTTATTCACCGTTTATAAGTAATATGTATTTCATTCACACACCAGGACCCCACAATGTGCAAAGCTTTAAATTACTCTTTTCCTGCAACGCCATGTTACCCTGATTAGGGAGCTAGTGATCCTGGCATGTTACCATGATTAGGGAGCTAGTGATCCTGGCATGTTACCCTGATTAGGCAGCTAGTGATCCTGGCATGTTACCCTGATTAGGCAGCTAGTGATCCTGACATGTTACCCTGATTAGGCAGCTAGTGATCATGGCATGTTACACTGATTAGGCAGCTAATGATCCTGGCATGTTACCCTGATTAGGCAGCTAGCTATCCTGGCATGTTACCCTGATTAGGGAGCTAGTGATCCTAGCATGTTACCCTGATTAGGTAGCTAGTGATCCTGGCATGTTACCCTGATTAGGCAGCTAGTGATCCTGGCATGTTACCCTGATTAGGCAGCTAGTGATCCTGGCATGTTACCCTGATTAGGCTGCTAGTGATCCTGGCATGTTACCCTGATTAGGCAGCTAGTGATCCTGGCATGTTACCCTGATTAGGCAGCTAGTGATCTTGGCATGTTACCCTGATTAGGCAGCTAGTGATCCTGGCATGTTACCCTGATTAGGCAGCTAGTGATCCTGGCATGTTACCCTGGTTAGGCAGCTAGTGATCCTGGCATGTTACCCTGATTAGGGAGCTAGTGATCCTGGATGGCACAGCATGGCTAGCAAATGATGAAAATGAACTAAACCTTTTTCATAGGCTATAGTAATTTGGTAAACCACAGACTTACTCCTTTAGATCTACACAAGTACCAACACGATATAGTTCATAGGACATTCATCTCTAAACTTACATGTTATTTTTTTTCTTTGTTTGTTTTTTACTGTTAGGAACAGGTTTGTTATTTATTTAAACTTTTTAAATAGGTAGAATGATCTTATCCAAGGACCCATGTCACCTATGGACAAGACTAACATGCAAATGCAATAGCAGGCAGGGAAGTCCCAATGAAAATCACCATTTGGAATAAATAATGAACAGAGGATCAGGTGGATTGAAATTCCTAATTTCCTGAATCCTGGGTCTAGGAAGAGATGTGATACGGTATCTTAAAATCAAGCATGAATAAAGGAACCAGGGTGGAAGCTGTCCCCACAGTACCTAGCCTGAGAGTTGGAAGTTACCCTACTTGTATTAAACGCAGGAATTTATCCTATATGTGAGATCATGAGAAGCTGACACTCATTGTAAGTACTGTTGGATACTACAACAAATACTGAATGAAGTTGTCCGTGGGTTAAACAAAAGCTATGGTGTATGAAGCAGATAAACTGAGCCTAGAAAGGTGGATTTAGGCTTTTGTGAGAACAGTTATTAAAGTACTACCATATTTTCTGTTATTTTCCATTTTAGCAAGATTGCATTGTTTTCATGAATCCCTGTAAATAAATTTGTTTGCACTGCAAACAGTGGTCTACATAATGTTTCTATTGTTGTAACCAAAAAGAAAGCTTACAAGTGCCCAGTTCCAAAATAGTTGTTCTCAGTGCAAGTCTACTTTACAGATAGGCCTTACACCAGAGAAAGTCACTTACACCATGAGCAAGTCTTTTGGAATCAGGGCAACCACATACCAGAATGAGTCACTTACGCTGAGAGCAAGTCTCTGGCCCCAGTGTTATACATTCTGATAACAATGGATACATACTTAACAGTGGCATTACACACAAACAACATAACACAAATTCCAAAATTCAGATATTGAATGGTACTCACAAAATACAAAACAAAGATATGTGTGTATGTTGTTTGGTTAACTATCTTATACTTTAAGCTTAATTCCTATGTCTTCAGAAAAGACATTCAACTAAAGTCCTTTCTTCCAGTTCTGCAGCTGGTGTTGTATATATAGGGTCTTCATTTGGAAGTACAACAACCCAAGACATTCATAAGAAGAAAAGTTTTTTATCAAAAAAAAAGTCAAAAACACAAGAAACAAGGATGAAGAAATAATGACAGAAGTGAAAATAAAACTAAAAGATTTTGGCAAAAATAAATGCAATGAAAAGCATACAAGTAAAGATAATCATTAACATGGAAAGGTAATTTCTTACTGGAGGATATCATTTATTTTCCATATATTATGAACATGCCTGCCATTTAAAGTACTTATTACATTATGACACTTTTCTAGTGAAACTACATTTATTTTAAAATACCCTAATATCTGAGTAACATTAGGATGACATCATTTAACATTAGGGTAAAATACCCTAAACCCTGGGTTAAGACTGAAATAGGCCCAATGGCATCAGTGCTCTACCCTATTAAACACAATTAAAATAAATAATTAAATAAACAATCACACCACTATCTGTAAATCTATTATAAGTAGTCACATATACATGTATTTCAAATATTTAACCTTACACTATAAACTATCCTCAGAATTGTTCACAAAACCATTTCATATGGTTTAATCATAAGTGCACCCCCGCTCCAATGGCTTTTCTGATGCAACCCTCATCAAATTCTACACTACAAGCAAATTCTTAAGAAAATAAGCAGAATATTTTTTTTCACTAATTTGTGGTAAGCATATTACCATATGACTCTTACAGTTGCTTTGTATTAAACATTTCACAGCATAATAAACATAAAATAACTAGTACTCCCTTACCCACCTTTACAGTAACACCCTTCAGTCTAGTAACATTTTATAGCATGAAAAATCATTTGAAAGCAAGTACCTCCATCGCACCCCTTATAGTAACATCCTTCAGTCTACCTAACAGCTCCATGGATTCAGTACCTGTACTCTAACTTTCTTCCTCTACACCGTGGCATTTCCATCAAATAAAATCTGATAATGGAACTTAATCATTACTTGGACTTGTATGGTTATTAATTGTTTCTTAACTACATTTCCATTTCAATAAAAGGGGTTTCAGCATATTTACAATATACACATTCCCAAATCGAAAAAAAAAAAAATCTACTTTTGTAAACTCCAATATCCATATATGTGCTTTGCTAGTACTACTTTATTTCCTCCCTCTGTGCAAGTCCTACCTTTATCACATAAAGCCTCTATATAGATCTACTTTCCATGTGACTCCTCCATTCTATACTTCTTTTAACACCTTTGTTTTTGAGTACCTCTCATTATGCATTGTACTTATTTAATGTTGACCTTCTCTGCATTTTCCCACTTATTTTATTTCCAGTATATCACCTTTCGGTATTCTTTGTAATGTTTCTATTTATTCTATACTTCTGATTTCCTACATTCTATATGCAGGTTTCTTTAAATTCGCCTTCCAGGCTTCTCAACAACCATCTATACCTTCCTATAAATCACATTCTTTACAGTCCTTCTAACTCTTCATCAGCAGTGTAGTATAAATCTTTCATCTCGTTGTCTTTAATTTTAAGTCCCACTGGTTCTATCAGTAAACTTTTTATCAGCATGCATCTTGACTTATAATCCATAATGGTTTAAGAAAATTAACTGGGACTGAATCAGTAAATATATTTTAATAATTATATATCAGGTCAGAATGTCATTTCTTGCTCATTTTGCATCAGTTTCTGGCAAGTGCAGAGGATAAGGGAGAGGACCTGTTAAAGAGCTGCTTCTTATAGTCTATAGTTAGATTACCTTCCCCTCCTTTTGAATAAGGTGGGGTTCCAAGCAAGTCAGGTAATCAGTCAGTGCTCCAGGATTGAGTATGAAAAAAGGTCTATGTGGATAGGGCTTCTACCCCTGTTAATAGATAGATAAATAAATGAATAAATACATTAACTAAATAAATAAAAATAAGGTTAAACAACCCTATAGTAAAACGCTTTTTGCACGTCTTTGCAAAAGACCATTTTTACATGCTATGCACTGAAAATACAGTGCTGAGCACAACAGGTCTTATTTTCCAGTAGTGTTACTTTACTTGAGTATACTTAACAGCAGATATACTTTATCTTATTTCATCTTTTGAGTCTTTAAATCTATTGTTCTTAATATACTGACACGCTAATATGCTTTCATTTCTTTCGTCAGTAAAAACAATGTCATCCCAAAACATGTGCCCTTCTATGTTTCCACACTCCCCCCTCTTTTCTGCTCTAAATATCAAATTTATTTTTAACTAGTCTGTGATAGTATTCAAATATTCCATCTGCATCTGACTGAAACAGCCATTTTAAAATAGTTTTATTATTATTTTTTGTTTCTCTTTCAAACGGAACTTAAATTAATGGCATTCTTTCTATCTGTTAAAACCAGGTTTTGTTTTAATCTCTTCACTTCATAACGTCTTCTTCCTCATACCATTTCTTGTTCCAGCGGCTGTTTTTACTTTCCATGATGTCATCATCCCGTTAGTAGAATATCAAACGTATTCTAGGTTTCTGTATTCCCCTCATTACTTACCAACAATTACTTATCTAATACTGAGTCATACTTTTTCTCAAACTTTTATTATTCTTGTATTACTATTGTTTAGTCTGAGCTGTCTCTTAAGAATCTTGTATTTTGTGCATGTAGCCACTTTTTCCTTAATTAATGCTCTGGCTTTAATTTTGGTCAGTTTCATGCCGTCTTCTTTAAAGACATTGCTCAACTGATGTTTTTTTCTGATAGAGCTCTTTAGGAGTGGAGTGAAGCTGGATCAGTTGGTAAGAGATGTCATGGGAAGATGTAATGGACATCTCTGTATACCCATCCACCATTAAACTCATATGCACCCTAGGCGTTAAATGGCACACGATGTATTGCCAGAATCTGAAGAGATCATTGTGCAGAGAGTACTGAAGTGAAAGCATGCCTTATACAACACATTTACATTTAAAAGGCTGTGTTAGTGCTGGAGAGGTCTGGATTTTTTTCAGAAGTGACAATGGTTGTCTCAGCACACACAGTTAAAAATATTACAACCTGAGAGGTGCATGCATTATGTAAGCATATACACATAAGTATATCTCTATCAATATCTATCTATATCTATATATCTATCTATCTATCTATGTGTGTGTGTATATATATATATATATATATATATATATATATATATATATATATATATATATATATATGTATACAAACACTAAACTGTAATTGGTAAAATCTAAAAAATGAATGCGCGACTATGATAATTTTAAAAATGGTTATGTGGCCAAGACCCAAGAAGCTTTCTATATTGGTTAAAGAGATTTGAGAAAAAGATAATACCAACAATATCCTTGAAGATACAACTGATCTGAATTATAATGTTGAGTTAAATGCCAACTCTCTTATGGATAATATGGGTTCTAATGCTACCTTCAATTTGCAAACTTCACATACTATTACACTCAGAATCTGGGGGCTAGACCCAAAGAATCCAGGATCCTTCCCTCAGTTTTTCTGGAGATTCTTTTGTAACTTCCAAACATGAAGTACACATAAAAGGATGAGGTCACAAACCAGTGGACGAAGGAAACACCATCGTTCATTGGAATGGCAAGAACAACAAGGGTGGAGCAAGACAGTTCAGAGATGATTGGGTGTTTAATTCATCTAGTTTGCATTTAACATTACCATAGCATAAGCTACTGAATAAAGGACTTAGGTTCATACCAGCTGCTCCATCTGTTCTAAGTGAAGTTATTTAAAATCTATATATGGCACAGACAACTTGTCAATTCCTAATATTTTACAGAAACCGAGTACATATGTTCCGCAGAATACTGTGATTTTAGAGTCATTCATCCAGATTTGTGAATGAGAAATATCCCAAAATGTACATAAGGCTAAATATATTTTTATAACCTAAGTAAAGAAGAGAAATTGGATTTACAGACATTAAAGGATGACAAAAATATAATTATTAGACTGGCAGACGAAGGTGGTAGGATTGTTTTATTAAACAAACGAGACTACAATGACAGAATGTAATAGATGCTAAAAGATGAAGCAGCATACAGGTTACTAATAATAGGTTACAGGTTACGAAAATGGTTCACAGCATTCATGCAAAGCTGTCTGAGCTTCTGCAACTAAATAGCATCACAAAGGATCTTTTTATTTTTTTCAGCATAGAACATCCCACCATACCAGTTATCAGTGGTCTCTCCAAGATACATAAGTATTAAAATAATCCTCCGATGTGTCCCATTGTATCAGGTAATGGGTGGGCAACAGAACCCTTGTCGATAAATGTTGAATACCAGCTGAAGAAAATTGTTGAACAGACTCCTGCTATCATCAGGGATACTGGACACTTTTTGGGTATGTTCTCCGACTTTGTGACACTAGAGAAAATCATCTAATAGTCACTTTAGACATCCACAGTCTTTTCACTGTTATACCAAATGACTAAGGGGTCACTTCGATGAAACAGTTTTTAGAATGTAACCGTAATTTTCATTCCATCAAAACAGAACTTACATGCACTTTACTAGCTCTTATTCTAAATAATAATGTATTTATTTTTGACAAGGGCATTTATTGGCAGAGATGGGGTGTAGCTGTGGGCACACCCTGTGCCAACATCTATGCCAGTCTGGTATTAGCTGATTGGGATACATCCATGCTATTGAATGACAACAATTCATTTAGCTCAGCTGTTAAGTTCTATAAAGGTTTTGTGGATGACATGTATTTGATATGGGGAGACACTCTTACTATGCTAAAGGACTTTGTGTCATACTTGGAAATGCAAGGTTTGCCATACGCTATTCTGCCCTGGGCATTAACTACTTAGATGTAAAACTCTTTATGGTTGAAAAAGGTGATATGTGTACTGGGCTTTACAAGAAAGAATGTAGGAAAAACAATCTTTTACACAGACGGAGCATGCATCCACAATTTGTTATTTTCCAATGTTATAAAAAATCAGATGTATAGATCCTCCGAACTCTGCACTGCTGATCGAGACTTTTTTTAAGGTAATGGGCAAATTGGGCCTGGAGTTTCAAGACAGAGGTTACAAATGATAGGAAATATTGAAAGAGATGTTCGATATAAATGTGGTACAGGAAACTAAAGCAAGACCATACTTTAGACACAAAAGAAATATTTTGGCCTCATCAAATAATACAGAGGAAACTGAAACCACTAAGCAGAGTATGCCCCCCACTCACAGAAATAGACTTACTCTCACCTATACTAGTGACATTAAGCATATTTGCAATGTAATTAGGAATAATTAGAAGATATTGCTACTTGACCCAACCATCAAAGGTATTGTTGGCAATGAACCTTCATTTAGTTTCAAGAGAAATACAAATCTCCAGCAGTTGCTTTGCTATATAAACAGTGTGATGATCAAGGTTTATTCAGATAGGGTTGGCATGCTTCCATGTAGGTCTTGCTCAAATTGTAGATACTCTTTAATAGAAAATGAATTTATACATCCAGTCTCTCGGAGATGCTACAGATGTCATGAGTATGCAGATTGCAAGATACGGCACACGTGGCTTTTTAAATGTTTCACTTGTTTGGTAATCATTACATTCCTTTATAAATAAATAATGTTAAGAATAAAGGAATTTCTTTCATATTCAACCAAATTTCATTGCGATGTGCTATATTTATGGATTTTGCACCATCTGCTCAGCACAGAGTTTAAAAAAGCTGAAAAGTGCCACAAAATGTACCAGACATACTAGTGTTCAACAGATTGCTGATCTATTGTCTTGACGTCTGGCTCAGAGTGTTAAGACTATGACTTCCTAACAAGCTTGGGCCTGTGGTATGAGTACCATTTCCCTTTTCTGTATTTGTAAACTATGTAATTCTGAGCAACCTGTTCAAACACACAGTGTCCTTGGACTGTCCATAAAAAGGGCACTTAAGCCATGTGACATTACCTGGTGAACAACAAGATATAATACACACAGTGAACACAAGTTCTGCAAAGAAGGTGAAGACCCTGACTGCAAACAAGATGGCCTGAAAGCTGGAGAAGCTGGAAGAGGGAAATGGGAGTGAGTGACCACATGCCAGCTGACCCATTTTGGGGACAGCCTGGCAGTTCTGATCTGCTGTACCTGCTTCCAGGAACTAGAGAACTGTTGGCATTAGAAAAGCAGTGAAGACCTGGGACTTTAGCTTAGAGTTGCTAAGATATTTTAGCAGCATCAGTGGTGCAACAGGCAACACATGGAAAGACCAGAAGGCTATGGGTTCTATTCTCACTCCAGGTGATTGGATTTGCTGACACTGCAATGCAGCATTAGGGGTGTGCTGCACTCCTGGGTATGTCACTCTTCAGATATGACATTAAACTTAGGTCACACCTGCTTAAACTGGTGAAAGCTGAGGTGGATGTAAAAGATCCCACTGCATTGACTGAAAAGAGTAGGGAAGTGCTCCTATGCCCTGGTCAATCTTCTCCTAGTAGTTGTATAAACAACAACTTGAGACTCCACAGAAAGTAGGACACTGGCCTTGTGGGATTAACTCAGTGAGCAAAGAATAAATAAATAAGTAATCTTTGTCACTATTTTAATTTGAGCACAAACATGTAATAAGTAATAATTCTAGGCCCTCACTATGATACAAGTGTCCACAAAAACCTCCTAAGGCATGGAGTTAGGAATACATAAAAATCCCTCTACTCACCAGTTTAAAAACAACAGATGAATTCTGATACCTGTAGTTTGTTTTGGTAGTTTTGTGGGCCTTCAGATAACTAGCGTTCATCCTTAAATAAAACACAGCCCCATTTGGGGGTTAAAGCATGACCCTAAGACCATCAGGACTGTTTTTGCTACTTTTCTGAAAAAAAAATAAATAAATAAATTGTAAGCCTGTTTCCTACCTTTCCTGTAATTAGTGTTCCAGATACAGATTTGCTGTATCCAGGACTATTTGTAAGCTTCTCAGCACCCAAAGCCTTTCTGTGTTGGAGGGAAGCCTTCTAGCTTATCAGTGGGAGTGGTAAGCACTAGGTAACCTGTCTACCACATAAGGAGTGGTTCTGGCCCAGAATTTGTAGTTATTGGCTGTTTGGGCGGTCTTCCATCTCTCTCAACTTTCTGATTTGAAGGCCTGCATTTGCACTTGTTTCTGTCCTGTAACTCCTGGGCCCATGTCATTTGCTCACTCAAAAAAAAAAAAAAATATCTGCTTTTACTGTATTTGTGTTTCTTCCTACTTTATTTTGCTTTTGCGTCATCTTAAAAGTACTCAATTGTATTTATTACTGCTTGGTGTAACTCATTCTAAGCCTTTTAGTTTAAGCACTTGGGCTTCAGATCAGTTGTTTTACATTAAGAAGGTTTGTGGTCTGCACTGTAGTGGCAGAACAGGTAGCTTACATCCTTCTAAGTTGGGAACTGCTGATTGAGGGCTCAGTGTCTGTTATTCTAAAAGTGTATTCATTCTGGTTTAAGCACTTGGGCTTCAGGACAGTTATTTTACATTAAAAGGGTTCGTGGTCTGCACTCTTGTGGGAGGAGAGGCTGGACTCTGCCCTTCTGAGCTGGGAATTTCTGGTTAAAGGCTTATAGTGCCTGCATATTTGAACTACTTCTTACTGAAATTGGTACACCTTGTTTGCTGTAGCATAGACTAGATCCAGGCCTGCTGAATCTAGCTTTGTTTGTATAACTTGAGCACTAATCCAGGCATTCTTTAACGTATTAAATTGTATTTATCACTGCTTGGTAGTAACTTGATTAAAGTGTAGCTATCATTCTAAGTCTTTTGGATTAAGCACTTGGGCTTCAGACCAGTTGTTTTACATTAGGAAGGTTTGTGGCCTGCACTGTGGTGGCAGGACAGGTAGCTTACATCCTTCTAAGTTGGGAACTGGTGATTGAGGGCTCAGTGTCTGTTATTCTAAAAGTGTATTAATTCTGGTTTAAGCACTTGGGCTTCAGGCCAGTTATTCTACATTAAAAGGGTTCGTGGTCTGCACTCTTGTGGGAGGAGAGGCTGGACTCTGCCCTTCTGAGCTGGGAATTTCTGGTTAAAGGCTTATAGTGCCTGCATATTTGAACTGTTTCTTACTGAAATTGGTACACCTTGTTTGCTGTAGCATAGAATAGATCCAGGCCTGCTGAATCTAGCTTTGTTTGTATGCTTGTTGTTTGTTTGCTTGTTATTTCCCTGAAACGCTAATTCGACCTAAAACACGGTTTTTCAGCGCTTCTGTGGATCCCTAGTGATATCTGCATTGCTTACTGTACTTATTGCCTTGTTTCACTTGAAAGAAAGTTACTGTTTGTAGTTTTTGCATTTAAGTTACCTGTAACACATTGCATTTAAGTTACCTGGCACTTGCTCACTAAAACCATTATATAAGTCAGCACTAAAAAATTAAAAGCACTACACCCTCACAAACTCCCCTTTAGTACCTTGTTCCCCATTGGCCCTTTTTTTCAATTATAAAGGAATTCCCAATACTATTCTAGCATGTCCAAAGGTCAGTTGTCAATCTCCTCCGGTCCAGCTGGTGAATCTGGGAATCTTGAGGCAATGTTACAACTGCCTCATGTACACAGACAACCCTCTCCTCCTCCCAACAAATTCCAACACGTGAGAGATGCAACCATATTGCCATACTGGAGGCTAAGCTCTCTCAACTCACTACTGGCAAAACCAGTCAGGAGGAGAAGGAAACCACACTCACTACAATTCCAGTCTCAAATAGACCTACCACAACAGCAAACCAAACACATAAACACACAAAAACATACTCGGAGGCTCTAAATAAAAATCTGCCTAAGCAGCAGAGACCTCCAAAGCAGACACTCAAGCAACCGCTACCCCAAAACAAAACACGTGCAACACATAGCTCACAAAGCCAGTGTGCTGAACAGTCACTGCCCTTAAGGCTAAACAACACACCTGATACACTTGTAATAGGTGACTCTATCATCAGGAAAACTGACGTCCCGCTCACCAGGCTGAACAAGGAGAAGGTCACGGTGAGCTGCCTGTCGGGCGCTAGGATCCGCAACATAACACAAGCACTCAGGTCACTCCAAGGAAAGTACAAATATGACTCAGTCATTGTCCATGCTGGTGTGAATGACCTGAGACATACCTCCCTGGACTACATGAAAAGAGACATAGAGGAGCTCTCTGAGCATGTAGCCCAGGCCGGTATGACCCTAACCTTGAGTAGCATCTTGCCCTCACCAAAAATGATGCCAAAATATGAAGACAAGATGATCAATTTCAACAACTGGCATAAGTATTGGTGTCATTCAAAGGGGATCCAATGCCTGTCAGCCTGGGATGACATGCTCGACAAGCCACGATGCTTCGCTAGGGACGGCTTGCACCTGTCACCCCTGGGATTTTGGATATTGGCAAAGGCTCTTGCTACCCCCATAGTGCCTTTTTTAGGCAAGGCTCAAAAGACAAACCCACCTCCATAGGTATCACAAGGGATAAGAAACTAAGAGTAATGCTACTCAACGCCAGAAGTCTAAACCTCAAGATGCATGCACTCGAAACTCTCCTTAGCATGGAGAACATCGATATCTGTGCAGTAACAGAAACCTGGTTCAAGGCTCCCGAGAGCACCCCAGCACTTCCAGGTTATACCTCATACCATGCTTTTCGGCCCCAAAACTTGGACCAAACCACAAAAGGAGGGGGAGTATCAATATTCATCAAAGATACCCACACTTCCAGGTTGGTGGCACAGCGCGAAGCATCAGAGACCATTCATGTGCAACTAACAGTGGGCAAAACTGCCTTCCAGTTTATAGCCTGCTACAGACCACCCTCCCAAACCCAGAAACCCCACTCGGCTTTCCTGAGAACACTGGAAAATATGAAGGTCTCTCCAAACACCATTATACTGGGCGACTTCAACTACCCAAACATAGACTGGGAGCATTACTCTAGCTCCAACACCCTAGCCCAAAGGTTCCTGGAATTTATAAACTCAAATGCTATGGAACAACTTGTTACCACTCCCACAAGAGGAGAAAACATTCTGGACCTGATCATCACCAACATGGGGGCTCTATGCTCCAGACCAGAAGTGTATCCCTCACTGGTAAGATCAGACCATAAACTAATCTCACTGGATATTCACATCCCGACTCCACCCCCTGCCCTTAAAACCACAGTGAAAAACTTCTCTAAAGCAAATTTCACACTCCACAAAACTGAGGTGGAATCCTTCAAAGCCCCCGGGCCTGTGGAAAATACGGCCCAGACAGCAGAATCCTTTATAAACGCATTCTATGAACACCTTCAGGAGTGCATGGATCATGCAATCCCAAATAAAACCAAGACACAATCCTCCAAAGGCAGACATCCTGTCTGGTGGACCCCAGCCATAAACAAACTATACAATAGAAGGAGGAAGCTACTACATGATAGAGCAAAATCCCAAAAAGGTAAGGCATCTCTGATCAGTATCAGCAAAAAACTACAGGCACTCATAAAATCATCTAAGGCCAGCTTCGAGAGAAAAATTGCACAGGACACTAAGGATAATCACAAGGCTTTCTTCAGTTATGTTAGGAACCTGGGTGGGAATTCCCAGATATGCTCAGAATTAGTCCAAAATTACAAAAAATACACCAAACCCACAGACATTGCCAACATCCTAGCTGACAGGTTCAGCGCAAACCCCCCCCCCCACCAAAAGGGCAAATATCTATCCCAGCAGAGTGTTGCCCCCCTGACTTCTCAGATGCTCAGGTAAGAGCTGCCCTCTCCAAAGCAAAAAACACAGCATCAATGGGACCAGACCGTGTCCCGGGCTGCATACTACATGAACTCCAAGAAGAGCTAAACCCAAACATAAAACTACTGTTCAATCTCAGCCTTACTACAGGATATGTACCCAATGAGTGGCGTACAGCAACAGTGGTTGCTTTCCACAAAGGTGGTGCCTCAACGGATCCTGGAAACTATCGCCCCATAAGCCTGACTAGCTTGGTCTGCAAAGCTATGGAAAGGATCATCATGGACCTCATAAATAAAGATATTGGGGACCTACAGACACTGGATCCTACCCAGTTTGCCATTGTTAAGGGCAGTTCCTGCCTCTTAAACCTAGTTGATTTCTTTGAAACAGTCACCAAGGCCATTGACGAGGGGAAGGTGGTCCACACAGCCTACCTGGACCTCGCAAAAGCCTTCGATACAATACCCCACTTGGGCATTATAGATAATCTCACCAGCTTAAATATAAACCCCTATGTCACTAGATGGGTTGCAAAAAGGCTCAAGGACAGAACCCACATGGTTAGAATTGCTGGAGCGATGTCAGACTCCAAACCAGTTACAAGTGGCGTCCCACAAGGCTCAGTCCTGGGACCTCTCTTGTTTGGTATATATTTCTCGGAGGTACAGGCCAACACGGAAGGACTGTAGCTGACTAAGTTCGCAGATGACTGCAAACTGGGCGCCATAATCAACTCTCCAGCCGACACAAGCATCCTCCAAAAGGGCCTCATAGAAACAGGCAACTGGTGCCAGAGCCATGGCCTCAAGCTAAACGCCAAAAAGTGTATAGTCATCCCCTTTGGCAAAAACAAAATGCCCACAAATTACCACATAGGTCATAATCCATTAAGTACAGAAGAAGTAATTAGGGACCTGGGGACCCAAGTTGATAGCAATCTCTCATTTGACAACCATGTGGCCAAAGTGGTTAGAAAAACATTTTATATAGCCCACCTAATCATGAAGGGATTCACATCTAGATCAGGGGAGGTCATCGTGCCTCTTTACTCATCCCTCATCAGGCCCATAATTGAGTACAATGCCCTTTTGGGATGCACTTTACCAGACACCTGCAGCAACTGGAAAGACCCCAAAACTACCTCACCAAGAGGATCAAAGGGCTCAAACAGATGCCATATGCTGCCCGGTTAAAGAAACTCCAGCTCTTCTCAGTGGCATACCGCCTGCTCAGAGGCAATCTGTGCCTGACGTATAAAGCCAAGTCGAACCCGGAATTAATGGACATGCTGCACCTCAGAAAATTCAAATCCCATCGAGCTACGTGCTCGAGAGACTTGAACCTGAGCACTGAAATAAATAGGACATGCTGGAGGGAAAGATTCATAACCCAGAGGCTGCCTTCACTCTGGAATAAAATCCCAGTCCAGGTTAGGCAGAGTCCCTCATTGACTCTCTTCAAGAGGAATCTTGATGAGTGGATGGGAGATCATAGGTTTACCCCGGGTATCACTTCTGTGTCACTGTTAGACAGAGGCACAGTATACTAGCCTTGGAAAAGGGCATAGCAAAATTAATTTAAAATGGGTGGCAAAAGCCAAACACACTCTGGCTAGGCTTATAAATGCCCTAGGGCAGATAGCCTAGTATGAACCTATGAATGAGGACTCTACTAGGCAGAAAAACACAAAAAAAAAATAAAAGATTGACTATGAACTAAAGGAAACAAATGCACCCTTCCTGGTTGCCTGAATGATAGCTGTCCAAGTGTTCCCACATAAGGTATTCACATGACCCAGTAGTAGGTTGTTAATGAGAAATCATCCTCTAGAGATATGGGGGAAGGGTCCCCATCATTTGGTAATGTGTGATATCAGTGATATATGGGTCAACAAGAGGCAAAGATCAGATAGAACCAA
>NC_056743.1:1576614130-1576776630 GCF_019279795.1 Protopterus annectens
AAATATATGCATACGTATGAAAAAAAGTTTTATATGTATACATATATATATATATATATATATATATATATATATATATATATATATATATATATATATATACAGATAGATAGATATTTATACAAATATATGTATAGACGAGGTTTGTCTTTATAGGTTTGAATGTACCCACACAGACTTAAATATTCATAAGCATTCAGAAGCCATGTAGCTGAAACACTGGCATATAACTCATGGGTCGTCATTATTTATTTATTGACATTCGTTGACCGGTTTAGTCCAACTGGGCAAAAGAAAGCCCTTTTTCAGCAGAGACCCGAGGAGAAAAATTCCAAACATATACAATAAGAAAGTGAAACTTAAACAAGTACACTCACTCATACCTCCAGGCACCCAAACACCACCCATCCACACTTGCACAACAATCCCAAAAATCATGCCACATACAAGGTCCCAAAAAAGATTAGGTATTAGAGACTGAAAACTCTAGCTAGGCTATGTCTTACTGCAAAAGATTAGGTATTAGAGACTGAAAACTCTAGCTAGGCTATGTCTTACTGCAATTTTTACTGGATGGTTTATCTATGTACCCTCTGCCCACATTTGTGGTAGACTTTTTGTATTTTTATTTTTATTTCCTTTTATAGCAGACTATATTCCTAATACTTTTGTATACACTGAGTGTCATATTTGTCATTTTTTAAAATGTATTTGTGTTTTTGCTTTGTGGTGTTTCTTCATGCTTTATTGTTTCCTGTGTATTCCACTATCAAATTGTAAATATATATGCTTGTTTATTTACATTTGTGCAAGCATTTTGTTGGATTTTATTTAACTCTCTAACTTTTCTACCCCGGCCTTCGCCGAAAGTGGGTATTTATTTCCATTTGGACATTCCCAGTAAACAAATATCAATACGTAAATAAATAAAATTGTATATTTCACAATGGAAATGCTATTGCTCTCATCCATCCTAATTCTGACCACACTTTATTCCTAACTTTCCAAACTTATTTGTTGCCTGTCACTACCTTTTAAAATTCTACATCCTTGGGACATATTCGACCAAAAACTAAAAAAAATCACCTCATTGTAATTGCCTAAACAAAAAAAAAAAAAAAAAAAAAAAAAAAAAAAAAAGAAAAACCACACATAACTACTTATTGAATTAACTTGATGTAATTTTGCTAATGAAAATCTCTCTTATTTATTTCTGTATTATGTAACATTTATTTGAATTATATGACATGGATTTGTACTATATGAAATATGTATTTAACATTTAATTGAAATGTATATTATGGATTTGTGCTTTTTCTATACTATGTATTTATATTTATCCAGAGCTTTTCTCCATTGAAAATGGGGTCCTTGTGGCCCAATGGATTATCCTGGAAAACAAACTGCAAATAAAATTAAAAAAAAAAAAAATATATATATATATATATATATATATATATATATATATATATATATATATATATATATATATATCTTACACACATATGTATATACACACACATACATTCATACATACATATACCAACAAAGCTACCCCCCCCACACACACACACACAGTTACCGTACTTTTGGATGTTTGGGTGAGGTACAATTCACAGCCAAAATTACCTGTTTTTTATATTTGAGGTTGAATATTTTACCCTAGAGTGGCACAGAGACACAGCAGTTAGCCCTGCATCTGTAAAGTGTTTTCGCCTGGATTGCCACTTTTTGTCCACATCCAAAGACATGCTGGTCAGTTTATATGTGATTGCCTAACTGCTCTGGCCTCTGTATGTAGTATCTGAATGAATATGTGTATTTATCCTGCTATGAACTAACATTCTGTCCAAGAATGACTTTTGTCTTATATCTGTTGGTTACATGGATTAAGTTTTAGCTCCCCTGTAGCCTGAATAGATCTGGCGAATGAAAGAGTTTTTTTTTCCTTGATCTCACACTGAACACAGCAGCTAATCTTTGGATTAAAACTGCAAGTAACAGATTGATAGTTTTATTTCTCAGATCAGCTGGATTTACAGGATGCTATTTGTCAAATTTATTTTTATGGAATATTTCCAGTGTGTAACTCAAACAAAAATCAAACTAAAAACAAGGAACTGAACAACCACGCAGGTGAATTGTACAAAGAAATCTGACACTAATTGAAAATTAAAGAATCACACTTAGCAGTCTGTGGAATACTTAAGAAAGAAAGCAAGAAAATTATTTGTGTACAATAACTGAATATAGCAAAAAAAAAGAAAAAAAAAATCCAGGTCCAAATTAAAAGAGTTCCTCAATAATTTGATCTAAACTTCGACATGGTGCTTTCTGGTCAGTATATTTTTAATATTAGACACAGCTTGTATGCATTTTAAATATCTGAATAAAATAATATAAACTTTCAACAGAAAGGGTCAGGATCACAAACTTCTAGATTCAGTGAGTCCTGTGCATGTTTAGTGAATGTTCCAACATACCCTATACATGCAAAGTACATGACCTAACATATCCATATATATATATATATATATATATATATATATATATATATATATATATATATATATATATTGAGCATCCAAGCATATCCTAAACATACTCTTTAGATACCGAAACACGTCCCACTGTGCTGAGTACATGTTCCCACTTGCCCTGTAGATGCGCAGTCTATTCCAGCATATCTCAAGCGTGCATAGTAAACATTAAACAATGGCCAGAACAAGCCTTCCTCCACATACTCAGTAGAAGCCCCAGCTTGCCCTACACATGGACAATGAATGCCTAAGCATGTTCTACATATGAACACTAGGTGTCCCAACATTCCTTGAACATACTTAAAGTGTCAAAAAGAGTTCCAGAGAGAATTTATCTGGGGTGCAGCAGTATAGAAGGTGATGAGGATGAATGCCTGCCTATCCCTCCTTCCTTCAAAAAAAAAAACAGGATCAGTAGTCTATAAACTCTAGGTCATATCAAAGGCTTTGGTCACCAACAAGATGCAGGGTAAGGCCCATATGAGCAAGCCAAATTTATTTTATTGAAATAAACGTATAAGTCAGGAACTTCACAAAAAGAAGGGCATATATATATATATATATATATATATATATATATATATATATATATATATATATATATATATATATGTGTGTGTGAGTGTGTGCATGTATACTGTAAAGAAAGAAGAATATACACAGAAAAAATGATTAAGGCAAGTGAAACAGGAAAACGGTTAAAGATGAAGGAAGAGAACAGAATTACAGGAGTATAATCTGAATTCTGAAAAGCTCGGTCCTACAGGATGAACAGCTTTTGTTTTCAAATGAGAAGATGGTGAGTGACAATAACAGTGGCAGAATCTAAAACAAAGAGAAGGGGTATAAAATAAAAGACAGTTTGGTAAACATGTCATGGAGGAGGCTTCATTAAGATAAACGTATGTGGTTAGGTGGGATGTTACTGTGGCCATATATGGGGCAATAAATATATAATAATACAAGCTCTAGTAGTTGTACAAGGATTTAGTTCCTCAGACCGTCCAATACATGCATCTAAATTCAGTGGTATTCATATGTAAAACAGTGAATGGTACAATCAGACAAACCCCACTGTGCTGACACTAATTGCAGAGCTTCAAACCTAAGAGACCCAGACAAAAGTCTGACATGAGAATATCAATGCAATGGAAAAATGGCTTTCTTTTTTGTAGGATGTGTGTGGAGACTGAAGAGAAAGAGACAGAAAGAGAGTGTGTATTGGTAGGGAGACATTTAATAGAATTGTCCAATGTACTGCAACTTTTGAAGTACATACAGTCCCAGTTTGGTCATCCATGGAATTCTCTTGCCGTATGTGAAAGTAGCTTGTGAAATGCTTTAGTGCTGACTTTCTTTCTGAACAATGCTCCTTCTGATGACATTCACTTAATTTGTAAGGCAGCTATGAGTCCAGCAAAATATTTATGCGCTTGGAAATCAGCTCTTTCTCAAGTCAGTTACTTGGCTAATCCTAATACAAGTTTGTACAATGACGTTTGGGTTATACATTTACAAATAAAAGCATCTCTCTGCCTTTTGTGGCAGTTTGTGTAAAATACAAATTATCAGCAGTTAGTGGTCCAGCGTGCCGGCTGTAAAAGTATTCCTGTTACAAGCAAAGCATTTCAGAAACCCTTGACCGTATTATGCTGGAAAGTGATGCAGTTAAAAATGATAGCAGCACGTGTAACTGTGGTTATTCATATCTTATCAAGAATAAAGGGGAATCAAAAGAATAAAAGAGAAACACAGACACGCAGAGAGACTAGATATAGCATGGTGTAAGCCAGCTGCATGACTTTTGTACTAAACCATGTGACCAACAGTATGGCAGCCATCCACAGCTTTTTGAGATATATAGTACACATAACAACTCAGTTGGCATTATTTTACAGTGGAGCACAGATTACTGCCTATCATTACAGGAAACATCAGCAAGTCTATATCAAAAGAGCACACACCATAGTAATCCATGTATCCTGCTGTTGCACTGTGCGAAGTATGGTCTAAACGGCACACCATAGTCTGTCATGTGCACACAGTATTCCTGCTGATGTGCCCATTACTTACTCTGAAATATCTTCACATGTGTAGGGTCAGAATCCAGCCCTTCGCCCCCAAACATATAGCCACATACACACAGATGTGACAGACTATCAGACAGTGTGTTTCATTTTTAGTGGGACAGGCTGAGGGATTGCAGTTTAGTTAAATCTACACAATTCACAGCTTGCTGGGTGCAAGAGGAATGATAATTTTTTAACTACTGTAAAGGAAACAAAGGTGTGCATACAAGGTGGGAATGTAGATATACATTCTAATTTTATACTCACAGACTCATTTCTAAGGGAAAATAAATGTTTCAGGCATATGCATAAAGTATGCCTGGCTGCACCACTGATATGCATGCGGGTACCTTTTTCAAGCTGCATGGCATGGAAGAATGGAGGTATAGGGAAGCACTGCAGCTAACTATATGTGTTTATAGCTGATGCACCTGCTGTAACTGTATGATTCATGAAGGTCGACACTTTTGCTTCATTATATATACACGTTTGCCACAAGCATTGGTACAGGAGGAGGAAGCTATGCCCGGTGTCATCCGCAGACCAAGTAACTATTCTGTGTTGGGTGAATCTATGGTTGCCATGTCTACACTTATCTATCAGTCATTTTGTGTTGTTATAGGAGCAGTGTGAATACTGTATGTTGTCGAGTAACTATTGCAGTGATTCTGGATGCCTACTGTATCCGTCTTATTGCTGCATTTCTCACCAATGTGCTACAATGCAGATGCATCTATGGACATACTACTCTCATATCGGGGAGAGGTATTGTGTAAGGTCAGTACATAGCTGGAACCATGCTACTTCATTGGAAAGGCTGTGTAGATTGGGAATCACTTCTTTGATTCTTGAGTCATGTACAGGCCATGTTAGTTAACATTTTTGCAGTACACTACAGGTATCTGAGTAGCACTGCATTGTCATTGTGTAACTTGCAACAAAATTCAGTATTTCTAGATTATGAATGATGGTGGTGTGTGCTTTCTAACACACTGACCTTATGCTTTGCATACAGCGCCTGTGAGATCTGACCAGAGTTTGCATATGGGAAATCTATATTAAAGTTACGATGATTTTCTCCTAAATGTACATGACTCAAAAATGTCAAGAGTCTGAAAATGATATTTTACGTAGGTATAACTACATGGCATTTCATTCAGTCCAAGTTGCAAACCAATAAAGAATGCTCAGGAGGACATTTGTCCAATCTGTGTGTGTCACAAAAATAAAGATGAGCCCGGACAACTGTATTTTTGGTAATGTCTAGACTCAGCTGTGAATTTTAACAATTTATCTATTTTATACGAGAAGCAGGCTTTATTTATTTTCACATTCTTGTGATTTATCATAAGAACACTGCTCAAAGTGATCACTGTAGTTACCATCCATCTTTCTGCGACTTCACCAAAAGTATTTAATTTCACACTGGGTACTTTGCTTAAAAACATGTTGCTTCTTTTAATTTACTTTTTTCTTTCTGTATTTATTCATACATTTTAACTTACTGTAACCTTCCATTTTTCTTTCTTTCTCAGCAAGGAGCATTTTACCTTCATTCTGGGGTTTGATTTTATTTATTTCAGTGATACATTTTCTAGAAACTGTTTCTATAATTTATTTTCTAGCAAAATGTACTTGCGCATGCTGTTATGAACATTTGAAATCCATCATTTCGAAGTCACATGTCGTGTCCTCTTCTATTCATGTGTAAATAAAAATAAAATGCCAATTCATGTATACAATATTCAGTGACACACACTGCTGAACAAAAGAAAAGGAAGAAGTATTTTGTATGCACAGACAGGTACAACATCAGGCATGTTTTGTTAGCCTGTCTGTCATAAGTACCATTGAAGCAAATTATAGCAATGGAAATAAAGGCTAAAATGACATGCCTAGTAGGTACGACTGCAAAAAGACAAATCCCACGGGTAACCTAAAGATATTACATTTATTTTTAACTATGGGATTTCAACTCTGTTGACCTCAATTCAGAAATTTTCACTTGTGAAGTCGCAGAGATCAAAACTACAGATGAGGATGCATATGCCAATATTATTCCATGCACCTTTAGATTTTACATTAGTACTGAATGCTGTCATTTCAGGAATTTAATTCATCTATGGCATTATTTCCAAGACTTTTTCATTTCAAATCTAAATAAAATTGCGCCATGCTCAAAATAGTATATCAGATTAAAATATATTAATAATTTCTGTATTCCTGCATTCATATGCATATGAATACTATAGATTTTGAATAACGTACTATTTTTCAACCACATCGGGTCCCCTAAAATATTTGGAACTGTTCAGTTGTGTGAGAACCCTCTGTAGAAGCTGGTGTATAAATGTAATTAATCTATAGCATTATTTCCAATGTTTTCATTTAAAATCTAAATAAAATGGCACAGTGATACTAAACAGTATATTAGGTTAAAATATATTCATAGTTTCATAGGAGGTTACTAGGCTATTGGCCCTAGGGTCTTTATAAGCGTAGCCATGTTATGCCCTTGTTCCCTTATTGACCAAGTTGTATGGTCTATATTTGCAGTGCTAGTCTATGATCGGCACCTACTGCCCTTATCCAAGAGGAACATAGGTGACACCCCCACGGGTTCCAACTTCCACAAATTTTCATCCCCAACTATTTCTGTATACCTGCATTTATATGCATATGAATGATATAGATTTTGAAGTATGTACTAATATTCACCCACATCAGGTCCCCTAAAATATTTGAAACTGTTCAGTTGTGTGATCACCCACAGTAGAAGCTGCTCTGTAAATAATGACTGCCTTTCGCATATTAACATTAGAGTATAAACCCTGGCCAGAGCTTTCAACTTCAAATTAATTTGTTTATCTAATTTTTTGCCCTTTTTCTCCCTGCAGTCTGTCAGTCGTCAACTCTTCCCAGCCAATTAGCCAATTTTTTCTCCATCAATGGGGCAAGGTTGGACTTGGAAGGGACAACAGTCAGACAGCTATCAGTGTTATTTTGAGCTATGTCTGCTTTAGTCCCACTATTGCACAGACTCAGTAAAGCACTAGGGATGAAATTTACAATGGACTGACTACAGGAGCCATCCCCTTAATTCAGCAAGGGCATTCACTCAAAGCAGCCTTGACCCTTCTTCTGAAGCACTTGATGGTGATTTTCTCCAGTCACCTCCAAGGAAATTCCAGAAATCTATGTGTCTCTGAATGTGTGCATCCCTCCCCACACACTCTGTTTGACTTATCCACTGCTGGGGACATTAATTAAAGCCCACATTTAGGGCACCATCCCTCTACACATATACTAAATGTGGGGGGGGGGGTCACTTACATAGACTGCAGTGATGGGGAATGTTAGACCAGATTTTTCATGGAAAGAGTTCACAGAACAATCCACAAACAAGGAATTTTAATGCATGATATGGCTGTCATAAAATATGTATATTTTAAGTAATACATGCATCAAAATAAACCTCTGTGGTCACTTCTACCATCACGACCAGAGACAAAGTGTCTCTTTCTGATGTTAACTGCTAGGCTTGACAAGATGGTACCAGGCAATGCATAGACACACTGTTTACAAACTACAGCTCATGGTTAAAAACTGCTGATTTAGCTTAGTGGTATGTTGCTCTAACTGTAGTGCACAGTGTTCTGGGTTCAAAACTTGGCAGTGAAATGTGCAGTGGTAACATAACATTTATGGGAGGGTGGCCTAATGGTTAAGGTGTTTGCCTTGCAAACACAAGGTGCAGGGGTTGAGTCTCACAAGGGACAACTGGCTAGGCTTAAAATGGCTCGCAAGGGCAGTTAGCTTAGTACTAATCTATGAACCTATGAAAAGCCATCACATGTATACAGATCCTTATATGAACACCAACACTACTTTCACAATTTTCTATCCCCAAATATTTGCATTTGTCCATAAAATGTTGTTATTGGGTCAGCCCCCCAAAGATGTCAGTGGCAGCTATTATAGCTAATATCTTGCTGACAAGGGAAAGAGACATTTACTGCTTGAAAGTCTGGATCCAGGTTGGAAGCAAGTGTCTAGCTTATATCCAATCTTAAGGCTACAGATGCAGAAATTAAGAAAGTATAGACTGCACTATTCAAAATAAAATATTTTAATATTTTTTCCAGAATAATGTCATCAGTTATTTATATGATATTACAATGTTCCTGTTACGTTAAAAGTGAGGTGGGGTATCTTGGTTTGATGTTCATCAGCTCAAATTGCAATGCACAAAGCATCCCAGTTAAATTCTGTATTTGCACCTCCTTTATAAAAGGGAAAAGAGAGGTAACACAAAGGGCTTAAGTGAAGTCTGGTATCCCACCTGTGACCCACAGGGTGGCAGGACTGACAAGAAACAGAAGATAAAGGATAAGCCTGACAACATCGCTTTAGTTAGCAGATCTGGGAGATTCCCTCTCCCAGATACCTTCCCTGTGCTAGGAATAAAGACACGTCGCTGAAGCTTCCAGTCGTTTATTCAGTTAAGGAGGTAGATGGATCAGTATTCTTGTTCTGATTCTGAGAATAAGAAACATGGAGGGGGTACACATTTTTAGGAACCTAGAAAAACAGTAGCAAAGGTTTTAGGGTTTGAATTTCCTTAATATGCAGTTGGCTGGTGGCTTTGATGCTTGAATAGAGTGATGTAGGGGTCTGGGTTAAGGAGACAGTCTTTTAGCAGCAGCCCTACGTATCACTCTCATCAGAGATATGTAATAATGTTGTACACAATGAATATTCACTGACTTTTTGCTGTAGTGCTAACTTCATTTTCTGTACTTGCTATACATGAATCTGATAATTTACTGCATCTTATATCCTTCCACTTTTCACAGCCCAAAATTGCAACATTAGTTAATTTTTCCCATTTGATAAGTATTTATGATTACATTTTATTTTATTTATTTATCTTCTTTTTATGCTAGTTGCCTCTTTTTGGGGGTGTTGTAGTTGTGAGCTTGGTCAGGGAACTGGGGAGCTTTCCCTTGCGTCTTTTCAGAGGAGCTGTGTTGTGAGTTTGGTCAGGGCACTGGATAACTTTCCCTTGTCTCTTTCTGAGGAAGTTGGAGTTGTGAGTTTGCCCAGGGCACTGTGGAACTTTTGCTTGCCTCTTTTCGGAGGAGTTGTAGTTGTGAGTTTCGTCAGGGTAGAGGGAACTTTCCTCTGAACTTGTGTTCAGCCACAGAAACATCTGGGCTACTGAAGCACGTATGGTATGCCATGCTCCACCATTTAAATACATTTTGAAATATCATAACTATTCAGAGTTTGCAAAGGTGGTCATAAGGGGTACCAGTAATTCCAACATTATTCTTTCTAACAATTGAATGTCGAGCTATGTGAATAGGATTCATTTCCACAGTAAATGGGTAGGGACAGCTGAGGTCCTAGCACTTGTCTTCACATTCCTGGCATCCTCAATATACTCATAACCATACTATTTTTAAACAAGAAACATCTTTATTAAATTATCATGTATGACTTAGGCAATCTTACATTTATATAAATGAAAATAAACCACACCGACACAATCACAGTTGCAAACATACATTACAAGCCACACCAACACAACTGTAGCTGCAAACATTATACATTAATTATCATATATCCAGTCATTGTCAGTCAGCCATTACATAGCTAATTCAATTCCTGCCTTCTTTTAAACCTCATTCCTCCTCTGAATGTATTGATCCCACACTTCCCTTTTTTCCCCTATGCAATTTGATCCTACCCTATTCTAAAGATCCCAGTTCCATTTGTTTTATCTCTGTTGGTTTAGACTTTGATTTCCATTTTCTAGTAATTGCTTTTTGGCAGCCATCATAATTAGACTCAGCAAGACTTTACAATGTTTAGGCAATTCTGATTCTGTATCATACCTAAAAAAAAAATATGTCCTTATTTACACCAGTTTGCTCACCCAGCATCATAGACAGAGCAGTCTTCAGGAAATAGTTAAGGTCTGCTAGCTCATTACACTTCCAGAAAATATGTTCCCAGTTACCCTCCACTTTGTCAGGTTTGAGAATTACTTCCCATTAAATCGAGCATTTCTCTGCTAAAAAGGGCTCAAAATCCTCCTTGCTTGCGCCTGAAGTGTGACAACCAAAATTTATCTAGGAATTAAACTACAATACTTTCCAAGTATGATGGTGCAGATTAGTTATAAACCATTACACGAAAAGTTGTTTTTTTCATTTCATAACTGGAATATGCTTATGCTATTCATTTTTAGCAGAATGCATTTATAAAATATAATTCTGCCCTGTGATTTAATATTCAGAGAGATATATAGAATGTCCCACTCTAATTTGTGATACAGGAAGATTTAAAAAATTGCATTTCTGTTCAAGAAAGTGTGGGTATAGGATCCCCTCAATAGCAAGCTCCTATCTGCCCCTATCCAGGGCAGGAGCATTAGAGTTGTCTAGCTTGAACCTATATATGGTAGTCTTTACTGTTTAGCCATTTTTGAGCTTACATATGAGTTGTTTTGGGTATGGACTGATTTAGAAGTCTTTATCCTGGGTAGTTTAACTCCGTTGGCTAAAAGTTGTTCCCAAAATCATTTCTGAAGAAATATAAGTATTGGCATCCCATTTTATGTAACCATACTGTACTATGGATGCTAATGCAGAGTGCACAGCCATGAGGTACAATAGCTGTTCTGTGGAATAATTTGATACTAAATGATCTGGCAATTATGTGAAAAGATATGACGAAATGGTAGGATTGGCAGAGCAAGGATATCATTTTTGGTAATATCTGAAAAGATGGAAAGCTGAAAGGTATTGGCCTACCTTTCCTCCATTAGACCAAAGTATTATTTTCTGAACTATGATCACTGATACTTTTTCAGTCAAAACTTGCTTTGGTAAATTATCTTTAATCTGTTTTTTTTTAAGGCTTCTTTCATTTACTCTCTTTTTTGACGAGACATAGCACTGATAAGTGAGAGAAAAAGCCTATCAAAGTGAAAAAGTGAATCATGTGTGTGCCTTGTTGTCATCTCCCTTTCAACAAATCGTGACAGATGTCAGCTCTGCCTTCTTGGAGTCATATGTAAGGGAAGCTCATATGATAGTATTTGAGATGGCTGAAGCCTTCCTCTTTTATCTATAAAAATTCTTTAGTTTTACAAGGTTTCTGGTCCCTAAACTCATAAGTTTGGATACATGTATGGGCAAAAATGGATTGGTAAGGCCAAGTGGAAGTTTTGGTTATGAGCACATTACACAAATCTGGCAACTACTCTCTGAGATTGTCTCTCAAGTGTTAGAACCCTTTATTCCTTGCCTACCTAAGATATGGATGACTATCTCCTAGACTGCTGCGGTGAAACTTAGGTTACCCTTCCAAATGTGGATCATTCAACTAGTTACAGCTGTCTAAGCTTGTGGATTCTTATGTAGCACACACCTTTCTTAAGAAACATGCCATTGTTTGGAGATGAGTTTAGGTAGCAGTGTCAAATATTTGGTAGTCCAGTTGTAGAGGAGTTTATTTGTCTATAGAAACTGTACATGAAATCCTTATAAGATTTAGTGAATAACCCTACTATTCAGTTTAAGACTCACATCAAACTGATAAGATGATGTTCTGGGAAGATGATGTTCTAGGACTACAAAATGTTCAACTCAACTAATATTCTATGCACGATATACTTTATGTTCATTGTGTAAATTCACTTTATTAACATGCATACTCTTGTCAAAAATCACAGACACACTTGTAGCCTGCTTTTCAAATCAGATTTATTATGAAATCATTTGCTGATGCAACATTTCTCAAAAAAGTTGCTGTTAAAAGAAAAAAAAAATGGTATATTTTTTCTTCTTTCCTTTTCCATATTCTTTCAAATGCTAGTTTCTCCAAACATCTAGAATGTTATTAATCTTGCAGCATTAATTGTGCATATTGATAGAATATCTTATAGTGAGGAGAGGAAATATGAATTTTCATTCTTACAAAGGAGGAATGGGGCCATAAAACAATATAATCCCATACTTCAGTATAAAAGACTCTGATTCAAGTCTAAAAATAAAAATAATAACATTTAATTTCAAAGAGCTTTTAAAAGAGCTTCTGTATAATTCACACTAATGCATTCTAAGAAGACACACACAGTAACTTTGCGGAAAAGCAGCATAAAAAAGTATTTTTACAAAAAAACAATGTCCTTCAAAAGGATCCTTTCACTGGTGAACTGAATGCAAAATAAAAAGTGACTCAGAAATGTATGGAGTATATAATATCATTTTGTGAGTCATCATTACATTTTTTTTAAGAAACACACACTATTACTGGTAACTAGTGCAGGCACAGCCATAAGAGTAATATGATAATAGTTATTATATAATGACTTCTCAGACGTGCTCGCTGTGCCTGTTGTAAATCGAACATATACCAAAAGAAAAAAATAGTCCAGCTGCTGGAGTACCATTCTGTAGACAGACTTTTTTACTGATATTTGCTACGGAGGGGAGACCAAATACAAGAGAAATCAGGTATGTTCTGTAAAGCTAAACAGAAATGTACCTGATTTTTCTTGTATTTCTACTCTGCCGCGGCAAACTGTTGCATCTCCAAACTGTCCAGATGTTTGGTGAACGTCCACATTTTTGCCTCATTAAAAAAAAAAAAACAGCAACAGAGATTCTTTTTTTATCCATTGCTTCTGTTGAAGAGCTCTAATGTACTGTGAAAGGAGGACGTAAGTCCTATACGCATACGTAGTACATCAGAAAATGTGGAAGACTGGGTAAACAGTGAGGAACTACACTACAGTTCCATTATACAAAGGCATTATTTAAGAAAGGTAAGAACTTTCTTTCTTAATTAATGTCATTGTATATTAGCAATAACCCACTCCTGGGTGTGGGCAACGCTGGATTTAGCCATGGTTGCCTTTGTATGATCACAAGGGCTTAACCCTTGAGATCAAACCGCACCAATCATGGGTAAATCCAGCATTACCCACACCTAGTTGTGGTTTATTGCCTGTTCATTAGCCATACAGCTATGTTCTGCACTTGCTATAGTCAGTAAATACCATCTATGGAAATCTCGGAGAAGTATTTCTGCAGTAGGAAAATCTAGCTTGACAACTAATGTTCATCTGTACCATGGGGCTGTGGAACCTTTATTCTACAAACTTCAAGAAACAAATAATGGAAAAGCCAAAAGTTTATTCAAATGTTTACTAAAATCTGACAAAGGCAGCTGCTTTTTCCAGAGAATGAAAAAGCTGCTTGTGGGAGGCATCCTTTCTAAAGATGTAGTTCATGCTAAAGACACATGATTAAATATTTTCAGATAACTGTATGGACACTGTTATTTGATAAATGCTTGCAAGTCTGATATCAAACAGCACAAAACCTGAAGCATTACTGTCATACTGACATCAGAAAATAAAAAGGAAAACTGTGTGATGTAGTCCACAAAACATAAATAAAACATGTTTGCTTGGATTTTAAAATAGAATTTGATAACACTGCTCAACTTTAACCAGACTTTCATCCATAAAGAAACATAGAATATAATTAATCAAACAATATTGCAAAAAAGCAAAACATTTAACACTTAAATCACTACATTAAAAATTTGGGAAATTCACCAGTAAAGGGCCTTAAGGTGTTTATCTTTTAGATGTCTAAACTGGAAAACATTTATTTTAAATGTCTGGTTAAGCAATGTGTTATTAAAGAATGGGGACTTCTGGATCATTTCAATGTCTCAGATGGTGTCTTAACTTTTTATCAACTCACCTTAATTCAATCAGCGATTCCTCACTCAGACAGCATTGACTGTCTGACATAACAAAAATATAACATCAACTAAGGCATAAGAAGCATGAGGCTGCATCTTTCACTGACAGCAGTGGTATGAAAGGATGTAGCCAGGCACACTCTTTGTACTCTACCGAGTACATTTTTTTTCTGAGCATCACATCAACATTGCTTTTATCAGGTCATATTATGTCTAGGATTGTGTAAATGAATGCCTTTAACAACAGGTACAATATTGCTAATCTAAAGACATATCTTTCATAGTTTTAGGGGGAACTGCTGAAAATGTTGCTTACATTTACTAAGTGCTGGAGAGAGCAGCATTTTGAGAGATGCACCAATTTTTAAGTGACAACTGTCTATGGGGAGGCAGCATTGAGCTTGTGAGTACAAAATAGAATTTGCTTGCTACACCCCTATTAATGCTGATCCAGGCTTAGAAAGGACATTACTCTGGGTTCAGGCCTATATGTAAGAGGTTTTTTTTTTTTTGCACTTAGTTTGTGCCCCTTCCTCTTTCTAGTTTGAAATTATGTTTGCAGTAGCTAGACTGCATTATATTTTGAGCTAGAGGTTGCAGTATGTTATTTACTTATGTATTTATTTTTGTTGTTTGTGTGTTTGGTACTTTTGGAGTATGTTATTCAGGACTTTTTGTGTCACACTGTTGAGGAGGTTCAGTTTTCCTATTCTTCAGTCACTGTTATTTTGTTATTTCAGAGAGTCACCAACGTGAACAATGGTCACCGAGTGATGCATTGGTGTTCAATACATAATGATTTGATCAGACTGTAGGTTAACACCTCAGGCAGCATACTATATTATCTGGCATGACTTTTAAAGACTATAGTTAAACAAGTACTACATTACATTTGGTTCATGGCTGCAAGAGACAATAATCACACTCAGTTTAACATTGTACCTCCGTCCCCCACCTCCCTTCCTACCCTCCCCTTATACTTTTGACCTCCTGAATGCCTCTGTACATTTCCTCTCTCCCACCCATTTCAGTATTCCATACGATGGCTTCATAACCTTCAGTGTGATAAAGTAGTTTGAGAGAGTCATAGTCTCAGCAATCTGTTGCCTCTGCGCTCACATTGCCAATCTTTCTTTTTTTTTCTTTTGGTAATGACCCATTCACATCTGTCTTACATGATATTGTGCACCAATGCCACATCCCCCAATCACTTCTGGTTTTGAGTTAGAAGAGCTCTATCTCCTGTAGGATCTGGTCATATTCCTACCCCTCCATCCCATGGATCCTTTTGGTAGTTTTCCACTGAATTCCTTACAAAAGGCCCTAGGTCTTTTTCTCATATGGCCTCCATAACTGCACTTAGTACTCAAAGTGTGGTCTGACCAAAGCCTTGTAGAGTGAAAGCATTACCTCCTTGTTTATGGCATGTATCCTGCTGTGGATAAACTCTGACATTCTGTCTGAACTTGCCACTAGCATGTCTATTTCTAATTCCAGTGGTTAATTCCAGATGGGATCAATAACCTCAGATCCTTTTGCTGCTCTTTTACCATCAGTTATTCTTTACTCAGATGATGTTGCAGTGTAAGTGCAGTGGTTTGCATTTGTTTGCATTTAAGATTAGCTTCCATCTGTCTGCCCACTTCTTTAGTCTAAATGCTTTACTAGACTCTCACCAGTATACTACACCAGTGTACCTATATTTTTGTTATCAGATTTGAAGCTAATAGTGTATCCTGTTCTTTCGGATATGTGTGATGCCAATGTACTGAAGACTTCTGGACCAGGGACAGATACCTGTACAGTACCCTACTAATGGTTTTTCTAATGCCTGATATTGTCCATTTCAGCACAGCCATCTGTCATATCATTCAAGTATGTGGCTGTCCACCTCCTAAGTCATGGTTCCACACCAATGCCTTCTGTTTGCTTATCAGCTTCCTAACTAGCTTCCCCTCCAAACTTATCACAGACCTTGCCTTCAACTCCCCCCCCCCCCACCCTACATATCTGAAGAGCAGTTCTTTAAAGCCTTGTCTAAGGCAAAAAACACAGCTTCTATGGGACCAGATGACATCCCAGATTGTCTTCTAAGCAAACTAAAACATGAAATAGCATCGCCATTAAGTATCCTATTCAATCATAGCCTAACCACAGGCTTTGTTCCTGTGGAATGGAGAACAGCAACAGTTATTCCCCTCCACAAAGGTGGCTTAGCAACAGACTTGGGGAATTATAGACAGATAAGTCTGACCAGACCTGTAAGGACATGGGATGTATCATCATGGAAATCATAAAGACATAGGCGACCTCCAAACCCTGGATCCAACCCAATTCGACTTCGTCAAGGGCAGATCTTGCCTTTTAAACCTGGTGGATTTCTTCAAAAATGTGACCAGAACCATTGATGAGGCTAGATCTGTACACACAGCATACCTCAACTTGGCCAAGGCCTTTGACACAATCCCACATTCAGGAATTACCGATAAACTTAGCAAACTGAATTTAAACCCTTTGTTGAAAGATGAGTGACCAACTGGCTCACAAACTGGTCATGAACTATCAAAGTGGGTGATTCCACATCAACCAGCAGACCTGTCACCAGCAGGATGCCACGATGGTCAGTGCTGGGCCCCCTACTGTTTGGTATATACTTTTCAGACGTTCAGGCCCCCTACTGTTTGGTATATACTTTTCAGACATTCAGACCAAAACTAAGGGGCTGTGGCTGACCAAGTCTGTGGATGACTGCAAACTGGGAGCTATTATTGACTCCCCAAATGATTTCAGTATACTTTTGGATAGTCTTATGCAGACCAGCAACTGGTGCCTTAGCCACAGTCTCAAACTGAATGCAAAGAAATGCATCATCATTTCCTTCAGTAAAAACAATGCCCCTTCACACTATCAAATTAACAACAGTACCCTACGAACCAATGAAGTGGTAAGGGATCTGGGATCACAAAGAGACTATGGTCTTAACCTTGACCACCATGTGTCTACAGTAGTAAGGAAGGCCTTCTACGTAGTACACTTGATTAGCAAAGGCATCACCTCTATAGCAAAGCAGGTTTTAACCCCTCTATACTCATCACTGATCAGGTCCATAACTGAGTATAATGCCCATTTTGGAATATAAATTACAAAGCACTTGCAGCAATTGGAGAGACCTCAGTGGTTTTTAACAAAGAAGATCAAGGGACTCCAGCACGTGCCTTACACAGACCAACTAAAGTCCCTGTCACTATACTCTGTTTCCTATAGATGTCTTAGGGGAGACGTATGCCTGACTTAAAAAGCAGTCTCTGACTCAAACCTAATGAATCTGCTGCACACAAATAAATCAGACAGGACTAGAGCTACATGTTCCAGGGACCTAAATATGGCCTGCAACTTGACTTGCTGGAGGGACAGATTTGTCTACCAGTCTGCCATGTCTTTGAAATAGGCTACCAATTCATGTGAAGCAGAGCAACTCTATGACACTGTTCAAAAGAAACCTGGACAAGTGGATGGGGCACTGTAAATTCTTACTGGGGATAGTGCCCACAACCCTCCTGGACATGTGCAGCCATTACTAAATGCAATCCTAAGTATTGACTAGAGTATCTATGGTATTATATTGGGATGAAACAGCTAGGCTTGAAATGACCTCTGGGTCTGTAGCCTAGTAACCTCCTATGATCCTATGATCCTATGTTGAACTAAGTCAAAGGCCTTGCTGAAGTTCTGGTAGACTATGCCTGCTGGTATAGTCGTGTGAAGTTATCCAATAAACCAGTCATAAGACTGCATGTGCTTTGACTGACAGTTTCTTTTCACCATGAGATCATGTTGGTCGTTGCCTTACAGAGCATTGTCATCTACAAATATTACCATCTGTCGTCTCGCTAGATAATGATGAAGGAGATAGACATCACTTAAAAAGTGTAGATGTATCTACCTGCTGTTCTTCAGTGAGAAGTTAATACAAAGCTGATACTAATACCTTTATGACCAAAATGAGATAAAAAATATAATTAGCAAACATTTCAAATTTGTGGGAAGATCAGTTGGTTCATGTAACTTTTTTTATAATATTAATGGTATAATTAATACGGGCATGAAGGCAGAGATGATCTATAAAGATTTTTCAAGTATATATGATATAGTGGATTACCATCTCCTACAAAGTAACATCTTAGTCTGGAGCTATATCTTATATAGATTAACTATATTGTCAACTGCTTATATGGCAGATTCTGTATACAGTTAGTTACTACAAGGCAAATGGAAAGAGATAAGCCAAGAGATGTCTAAAATATCCATTTGACTCCATATTTATTCTACATGTATTTGACAGACATCATAATAAACAGACATATATTTTACAGTTCACACAGATGATTCCAAGATTGGAAGTGTTAGGTCAGGAGCTGAAGACCATCTTCTGCTACCCTGTACACTAGACTATTGAGCATCAAATAATTAAAATCAGTAAAATTAAAGTTAGTCATATGGAAAAGGCTTATAATATATAACTGTACTGAAGGACTTTGGGGTTTGGGTACAGTAAAGCTAATATTATAAGTATATTACAGAGAAGTGGGATATATATTAAGTTGTATGATGTCAAAGTGTTCTGCAGTTATTCTCAACCTGTTTTGCAGTATAGTAAGATCCAGGCTGGAATAATATTGGTCTTGGTGGGTAACAGCTACAAGAATGTGTTACAGCAAAAGAATATAATTATCATGGAGAGATTAGCCTACTAAAAATGATTACGCACCTTGGACTTTTTTCTTTCATTTTTAATGCTGCAACTCATCCAAAATTGCACCACATAAAAATGTAAGGAATAGGTAGCCGTGATGGACCTGAGATTGGAAGCATAAGCCAAAGAGTTTAAAAAGGCATGGTCAGAGCTGACTTGCCTATCTCAATGGAGGAATATGGTGGTGGGGTAAGGTGTGAATGATTGTAGTACCAAGGAGTGCTTCCTGGTGGACAGTGGTGGAGAAGCAAATTGCAACCCATCCAGATCTCTAATGGCAACATGATCATGTGTGGAAGCATGTATGTGAGCTACATAAGGACCAACGTTACACACCTGGCACATTACAATCTAACTTGAATGATCGACACCACAAGGACCAATGTTACACATCTGGCACATTACAACCTAACTTGCATGGTCGGCACCATAAGAATCAATGTTACATACCTGGGACATTATAATCTAACTTGCATGGTCGGCGCCATAAGGACCAACATTACACACCTGGCACATTACAATCTAACTTGCAAGGTCAGCATGATAAGGACCAATGTTACACACCTGGGACATTACAATCTAACATGCATAGTCGGCACCATAAGGACCAATGTTACACACCTGGCACATTACAATCTAACTTGCATGGCCAGCACCATAAGGACCAGTGTTACACATCTGGCACATTACAATCTAACTTGCATGGTCAGCACCATAAGGACCAATGTTACACATCTGGCACATTACAATCTAACTTGCATGGTCGGCACCATAAGGACCAACGTTACACACCTGGCACATTACAATCTAACTTGCATGGTCGGCACCATAAGGACCAATGTTACACATCTGGCACATTACAATCTAACTTGCATGGTCGGCACCATAAGGACCAACATTACACACCTGGCACATTACAATCTAACTTGCATGGTCGGCACCATAAGGACCAACGTTACACACCTGGCACATTACAATCTAACTTGCATGGTCGGCACCATAAGGACCAATGTTACACATCTGGCACATTACAATCTAACTTGCATGATCAACACCATAAGGACCAATGTTACACACCTGGCACATTACAATCTAACTTGCATGGTCAGCACCATAAGGACCAATGTTACAAACCTGGCACATTACAATCGAACTTGCAAGGTCGGCATGATAAGGACCAACGTTACACACCTGGGACATTACAATCTAACATGCATAGTCGGCACCATAAGGACCAACGTTACACACCTGGCACATTACAATCTAACTTGCATGATTGACACCATAAGGACCAACGTTACACACCTGGCACATTACAATCTAACTTGCATGGTCAGCACCATAAGGACCAACGTTACACACCTGGCACATTACAATCTAACTTGCATGATCGACACCATAAGGACCAACGTTACACACATGGCATATTACAATCTAACTTGCATGGTTGGCACCATAAGGACCAACATTACACACCTGGCACATTACAATCTAACTTGCATGGTCAGCACCATAAGGACCAATGTTACACACCTGGCACATTACAATCTAACTTGCATGGTTGGCACCATAAGGACCAATGTTACACACCTGGCACATTACAATCTAATTTGCATGGTCAGCACCATAAGGACCAATGTTACACACCTGGCACATTACAATCTAACATGCATAGTCGGCACCATAAGGACCAACGTTACACACCTGGCACATTACAATCTAACTTGCATGATCAACACCATAAGGACCAACGTTACACACCTGGCACATTACAATCTAACTTGCATGATCAGCACCATAAGGATCAACGTTACACACCTGGCACATTACAATGTAACTTACATGATCGACACCATAAGGACCAACGTTACACACCTGGCATATTATAATCTAACTTGCATGGTTGGCACCATAAGGACCAACATTACACACCTGGCACATTACAATCTAACTTGCATGGTCAGCACCATAAGGACCAATGTTACACACCTGGCACATTACAATCTAACTTGCATGGTTGGCACCATGAGGACCAATGTTACACACCTGGCACATTACAATCTAACTTGCATGGTCAGCACCATAAGGGCCAATGTTACACACCTGGCACATTACAATCTAACATGCATAGTCGGCACCATAAGGACCAATGTTACCCACCTGGCACATTACAATCTAACTTGCATGGTTGGCACCATAAGGACCAATGTTACACACCTGGCACATTACAATCTAACTTGCATGGTCGGCACTATAAGGACCAATGTTACACACCTGGCACATTACAATCTAACATGCATAGTCGGCACCATAAGGACCAATGTTACACACCTGGCACATTACAACCTAACTTGCATGGTCGGCACCATAAGGACCAATGTTACACACCTGGCACATTACAATCTAACTTGCATGGTCGGCACCATAAGGACCAACGTTACACACCTGGCACATTACAATCTAACTTGCATGGTCGGCACCATAAGGACCAATGTTACACATCTGGCACATTACAATCCAACTTGCATGGTTGGCACCATAAGGACCAATGTTACACACCTGACACATTGCAATCTAACTTGCATGGTCGGCACTATAAGGACCAATGTTACACACCTTGCACATTACAATCTAACTTGCATGGTCGGCACCATAAGGATCAATGTTACACACCTGGCACATTACAATATAACTTGCATGGTCGGCACCATAAGGACCAATGTTACACACTGGGCACATTACAATCTAACATGCATAGTCGGCACCATAAGGACCAATGTTACACACCTGGCACATTATAATCTAACTTGCATGATCGACACCATAAGGACCAATGTTACACACCTGGCACATTACAACCTAACTTGCATGGTGGGCACCATAAGGACCAATGTTACACACCTGGCACATTACAATCTAACTTGCATGGTTGGCACCATAAGGACCAATGTTACACACCTGGCACCTTACAACCTAACTTGCATGTTCGGCACCATAAGGACTAACGTTACACACCTGGCACATTATAACCTAACTTGCATGGTTGGCACCATAAGGACCAATGTTACACACCTGGCACATTACAACCTAACTTGCATGGTTGGCACCATAAGGACCAATGTTACACACCTGGCACATTACAACCTAACTTGCATGGTGGCACCATAAGGACCAATGTTACACACCTGGCACATTACAACCTAACTTGCATGGTTGGCACCATAAGGACCAACGTTACACACCTGGCACATTACAACCTAACTTGCATGGTCGGCACCATAAGGACCAATGTTACACACTTGGCACATTACAATCTAACATGCATAGTCGGCACCATAAGGACCAACGTTACACACCTGGCACATTACAACCTAACTTGCATGGTCGGCACCATAAGGACCGATGTTACACACCTGGCACATTACAATCTAACTTGCATGGTTGGCACCATAAGGACCAATGTTACACACCTGGCACATTACAACCTAACTTGCATGGTCGGCACCATAAGGACCAATGTTACACACCTGGCACATTACAACCTAACTTGCATGGTCAGCACCATAAGGACCAATGTTACACACCTGGCACATTACAACCTAACTTGCATGGTTGGCACCATAAGGACCAACGTTACACACCTGGCACATTACAACCTAACTTGCATGGTCGGCACCATAAGGACCAATGTTACACACCTGGCACATTACAACCTAACTTGCAATGTCGGCACTAACTGATATTCACAACCATAGCCTGTATTCTTCTCATCATTATTAGGCAGTAATATTGATCTGAAAAAGTCTACAGCTATTGAAAATATTCAGTAGATGAAAACACGTATCTTTCTTATCTGAGGTACAATAGAGTTTTCTTTTAGTGCATGTGAACTATCTTTTTATTTTTACATTTAGTAACTCTGTTTGACTTTCATAAATTATATTCTAATTGATTAATATTTATTAGTTTGTCAGTTGTAAGTTACTTTTTATTATTTTTTATGCCCTTGGCCTGACATTTGAAAAGTGTCCTTAAATCAGTATACATAGCAACTTACAAAATAATAGTCAGCACATGAAAATAAAACAATAATGCTTATAGACATCATTAGCATGTCATGTTTGTCTATAATGCAGCTCAGTGTATGGTAATGAGCTGTCCTGATGGATGGTCAACAAAGGACTGGACTCAGCTAGAGACAGCCCTCCAGGAAAGAAAAACTGTTTTAAAACTGGTACTCAACAAAGGTTTAATGACCATGACATGAATGCAGTCTGTCTGACTATTGATCACTGGATGATGAAGTGATCCATTGGAAAGGATGATCAACACACAGTATTATGGAAATTGTTAATTTTGTGATACTTGGTGTAAAAATCATGATTTTAGGGCAATTGTTTGGAATGGCATAGCACAAAATAGCGTCACCGTACAGCAAAATATTTCCTTTCTGCAGCAGACACTGACTTGTAGCATGAGTGTATAGAATGGAACCAAAAATGAAGTTTGTAAAATCCTGTAAATGCCGTTTAGAACACATTTTAAATGAAATTTAGAGAAATATTTTCATTAAATATGTAGGGATCCCATTAGGGAAGATGATGGGAAAAGAAGTAGTGGGTAAATAGCAGTTTAGTCTAAAAGGTACTGCAACTGCTGGCCGTAGTAGTAGTAGTACACTTTGTGCAAGCCTGGGCAGGTAGGAAATGGTGATAATTCACAACAAATGCAATTAATAAATGCAGAGTGTTACAGATAACATCTGTAAAATTCAAATAAACTCATAATGGATGAAGACAGGGAAGTCTAGGAAGAAATTCTGAGGAAAGTAAGTAAAAACAGAATGCCAAACAGAAAACAAAATGGAATGAAAATCCGTCATGTAATACAGAGGATCAAATAACATATCCATATACAATAGTAAAAGGATGCAAGGAAGGTAAGAAAGAAAGAAATAAAGAAAGAAAACTGGAGAAGGCATTTGACACAATACCCCACTCAGGGGATTTTTGATAAACTCAAAAGGTTACGGTCAAACTCATATGTCACCCAGTGGGTAGCCAACCGGCTCACAGACAGGACCCAGGAAATTAGAACTGGGGAGTCCATCTCTACAAAGAGGCCAGTCACAAGTGGAATCCCTCAAGGATCAGTCCTTGGACTGCTCCTTTTTGACATTTACTTCTCTGAATTCAAGGCCAATGTCACTGGTCTCTGGCTGACTAAATTTGCAGATGATTGCAAATTTTGAGCTGTCATTGAATCCCACACTGACACAAATGTTTTCCAGGAGGGGCTGACACAGACAAACAAATGGTATCAGAGCCATGGAGTGAAATTAAATACCAAGACGTGCAAAAGAGTTTCCTTTGGGAAGTCCTCCACCCTTGGTAACTATCATATTGACAACACACCCCTTCAAGTTGACCCAGTAGTCAGGGACGTAGGGACACACATAGATAGTAATCTAGCCTTTGACCATCATGCATCTACAGTAGTGAGGAAATCCTCCAATGTTCTGCAACTTATAAACAAAGGTATGGCATCTAAGTCAAAGGAAGTCATTGTTTCACTGTATTTAGCATTCATCAGACCTATCATTGAGTACAATGCCCCCTTTAGTATCTACCTAACACTAAAAGAATACAGGGCTTAAGTAAAATGTCCTATGCAGACTGCCTCAAGGATCTATCCCTGTATTCTGTCTCCTACAGGCTTTAAAGAGGAGATCTATGCCTGACATACAGGACATTGTCAGACCCCACTCTGATGGACCTCCTGCATATCCGGAAAACAAACAGCACCAGAATTACCCATTCTAAAGACTTAAACCTCACCTATGATATAAATAGCACCTGCTGGAGAGACAGGTATGTATCCCAGAGATTATCCTGTGTCAGAACAGGCTCTCTATCCATGTGAAGCAGAGTTTCTCCCTAACGCAGTTCAAGTGCAACCTGGACAATTGCATGGGGAACAGGAAATTCATCCTTGGTTTAGCACCTATGCCTCTAACTGATGGAGGCAACCTGTAAATGGTTCATCTCCAAAGCCCTACCTTGTAAATGTTTCATCTCCCAAGACCCTGCTTATATTTATCAAGGGTATCAGAACTTGTCAGAGATTTGGGATGCATGGCTAGGCTTAAAAAGGCCCTTGTGGTTGTTAGAATACTAAACACCTATGAACCTATGAGAATAAATGAACATTTATTGAAGATCAGTTCTGTAAGAAGATAAGAGAAGACAGAACTTCTGCACATATATTTTCATAGATTCATAGGTTGGTACTAGGTTATCGGCCCTAGGGCCTATAAAAGCCAAGCCACAACAGTTCCCTGGCTATTTCTTCACACAATATTTACTTCCCTGGACCCCTGTCTAGCAGGTCAACTGACATGATCCCCGGGATGAATTTCCTATCTCTCATCCGATGGTCAGGGTTCCTTTTGAAGAGGGCCGAAGAGGCACTTTGCTTGACATGTATGGGCAGTCTGTTCCAGAGTCTGGGGAGTCTCTGGGTCAGGAACCTATCCCTCCAGCATGTTTTGTTTATTGTGATGACAAGGTTAAGATCCCTGGAGCATGTGGCTCTGAGGGATTGGGATTTCTTTAAGTGTAGCATGTCCAACAGCTCTGGGTTTGACATGGCCTTGTATGTTAAGCAGAGATTGCCTCTGAGTAGACGATATGCGACAGAGTATAGCTGGAGTTTTTTAAGGCAGTCAGCATAGGGCATCTGCTTTAGGCTTGTGATTCTTTTAGTAAGGTATTTCTGCGGCCTTTCCAGTTGTTGCAGATGTCTTGAGAGGTACATACCAAATGGGGCGTTGTATTCTATAATGGGTCTAATGAGGGATGAGTACAGTGGGACAATGACCTCCTTTTTTTGGATGAAAAGCCCTTAGTGATGAGGTGTGCCACATAGAAGGATTTACTGACTGTTGTGGCAATGTGGTTATCGAAGGTGAGACCACTGTCCACCTGTGTCCCTAAGTCTCTTATCACATTTGATATCTGCTTGTAGAATGGCAAGGTTGGATCACTAAAAAAGAGAGTGAGAGAATGAAGAAAAAGGAAAAAATGAAATGGGAATGATTCTCCGCAGAAATAATTCAGACACAGCAGTGAACATTATGCAAATTCTTCTTTGAAGGATAGCATCGTGCAAGGAAAACAATAGCTGGTCTGACTGACAGGAAACTGTCATTCTCTTCTTTTATTGTATATGTTTCACAGAGGGTGAGAGAGAGTGCGTGTTTGTGTGTGTGTGTGTGGCGGGGTGTGTGTGTGTGCACGCACTCACTAGCACGTGTGTGTGTTTGTATGTGCAGGTGTGTCTCTCTGTCTGCCTGCCTTTTCCCAGTCTGTGTCTATATGTGTGATGCGGACAGGAATAACTGCTGGCCAGTTTGTCTGAACTCATTTCACAGAAATGAATGGATTTAGCACATAAGAATATGAAGCACAAATTAAATCCTTATATTTGTTCTCCAAAATAATTTCAAACAAGACTGTTACTACAAGCAGGAAGATCTTTTAAAATGAGCCTGATATTCTTGTCATGGAAAACTTGGCAATGGATGGAGGAAGAGGCATGTCTGAATGCAGGCAAGACATGCGACACACTACACTAATGTGTTGTTTTACGTAGTACGTTTCTCAACATTTCAGGGAATGAAATGCAATGTGGAAGGCTGGATATAAATTAAGCTAAGTGAGTTAGTACACACAATAAATCCAGAAGAAATTCAATTTATGGGATTTGGATCATATAATCTGACTGTAGAAAGTGACGGTTTGAGCTACCTGGGCTACCTCATCTGTTTTCCTATAAAATAAGCTCTCACTTTTAGTTAATCAATTTTTTCCATACTCCAGTACTTTATTATAATTATCTTGTATCTGTCTTTTGTATTTTTGAATCCTTCCACACATTCTAAAGCTACATGACAAGTCTGTTTCATGCATTACCTACTCTGCCTGTAAAAAAACACCTTCTGCTCTTAACCTTTGAACTTTGGCTCAGTTTTTATATTGTTTCCCTATGTTAGTGCTCACTTTATAGATAATGAACACTGTTGCTTTTTTCTGTTTTCTTTATTCATTTGCCCACGAAGAATTACAGGTTTTCCTGAGAAATGTTTTGTCTGGTTTTCAGGAGTCTGAGAACTGCAAGTGGGTGTAAGTCTAGCTACAAAGAACAAAACTATATGTAACAGAATGATTACTGCAAAGAATTTCTGAAACATGTGCAGATTTTTGTATGCAGAACAATAATCAAGTACAGCTGTAGCTATCACACTGAATAATTTCTTGTAGATGAGGGCTCTCCTCCAATTCCAACTACACATTGTGGGATAGAGGATCTGGTCCACATTTTAGCCAGACTGGCTGAACATGCTGCAGTTAACCGAGTAGCCATAATGAAAAGTGCAACCTATGTCATTAAACTGAAAGCAGTGATCTCTGAACTTAACAATAAGTCAGAAGTGCACAGACATTAACATCTGAGGCTTATACTGTAAAATGTAAGTGCAGCAGGCATTAGCATTGCTTAAAATGTTTACGTTAATGCAATATTCCAACTGCAATAACAGATGAATTCCAAGGTTAGGAAAAGGGACAGGAGGTGATAAGATTTGATTTGCTGTCACCCTCAGACAACTTGGCAGCCTATTAGGTAAGCAGACCATGAAAATGGATAAGCAGTCATAGACACCTATGAGCTCACAATATATCAATTTAACTAAAGTTTTCGTTGCTAGAGTATAGCTAAAAGAATGTCAAAAATCTTGGAAGAAATTTTGCCCAACTTGTGAAGATTATTTCTTTCTCAGATGCACAAAGCACATTGACTATTCCGGACATGTCTTCATTCCTCAAAAATCCAGTTTTAGCTAGTTTATCCTGATCCTTTTTGGAAAGTTTTATGTGATGGGAAGACAGTAGAAGATATGTCTTACTGCATCAAGTTCAGAAAGTCGAGCTTGCCTTAGTGACTAAAGGGAAAGTATCGGATGTCACATATGCTGGCCTTTTGTAAGTAAGATGGTCAAAACCATCAAATGCAAGAAATAAAAGTTGAAATAATGGAATATCAGTCAATACAGAGATGAAGTATCCTGTAGCTCAGCTGGAACAGTCTGGCAGAGGGGCATCAAACAACAAAAATAAAGTAGATGAATCAGATGACCGATTCTTTAGACTGTTAAAGAGCGAAAAACATCACAGTGGACATTCAAAGAATTTCCCTGAATTCTGCTTGGATCTCTGATAAGCTTTAACAATTTTATATTTAGAATGTTACACATGTGCAACTAACATATTGCATTGCCTATAGCTCTTTAGCATGATCCTTAAGTCCCTGTCCTAATTTTGCATTTTTACCAACAGTAGGTGCAGTTCAATGTTCATATTTACTGATGTAAAGCATATTCTGTCCTCAGCACCAATGGATTCTTCATTAAAGAGCATCTAAATGCATGTTAACTTAAAAAGAAAAAAAATATTTTGCTGATATTTGGGTCCCTTTTAGGATGCAGTCTATCTTCTTAACCAATCACTGAAGAATTGATGAGGACTCTTTGAAATAAAAGAAACAACCCTTTGAAATCAATAAGAGTGGGTCATCTTTACAGCAACAGGTCTGTGTAGCTACCCCATCTGCCTATACCTCAAAATGTTAATGTCATTAAAGAAAGAAAGTGGATCAGTGTGGTTATAGCAGATGACTCAAAAGAGGTCAGGCAGGGTCAGAAATGTCTGAACACATCAAATGATGAAACACTTGACCAAAATGGTCACAGTCCAGATCAGGAATAAAAAACAATATCCAGGTGCTGTCTAGGTACTACCTAGGTGTATCTAATAGGGAACAGAATAATAGTATTTAATTTGATAAGTACTTTACAGAAAACAGAATGCTGATAAGCAAAGTAACGTGTTATTAGGCTGGTCACAATTAGTCTCAGACACTGTGTGAATAAATATTTCTTTACAGAATGGTAAAAATACACTGAACAATCACCCTGCAAAAGGGATGATACAGAAAATGAAATCAAATTATAGAAAAATTCAATACAGCTTACATAGGGTGAAAAAGAAGAAAAAATGAGGGACCTTTTTTAAGGAATGGAAAAAGGAAAGTTAGAGACACTACCAAGATTTAACTAGAATCCAATTCCATATTTTTAGAGCTATTTGATGGTGTGACTATATACTGAAATATATACATACAATCTAATGTGCTCATAAACACATATATATATATATATATATATATATATATATATATATATATATATGTGTGTGTGTGTGTGTGTGTGTGTGTGTGTGTGTATGTATGTATATATATATATATATATATATATATATGTAATATATATATATATATATATCTATATATATATATATATATGTATATATATATATATATATATATATATATATATATATATATATATATATATATATATATATATATATATATGTCTACTTCAGCTGAACGAAAGACCACTTACCCGGAGATGACATCGCTGAGACGAGACCTCCGAAACCTTAGTTGAACAAACGACCATATTGCCGCAACATTTCCCATGGTAAGTATCCAGTTGACTGACATTTAACAAAAAAATACAGCGCACTATCGCCAACTCACCCAGATTGGGGGCTATGGCACCCACACCCCCCTAACTAAATATACCAACTCCAGGATCTTAGTACAGTTGGGAAAAGGGCAAATTTCCCTATGTTTGCCAACTGGATACTTACTGTGGGAAATGTTTTGGCAACATGGTCATTTGTTCAACTAAAGTTTCGGAGATCTAATCTCGGCAATGTCATTTTTGGGTAAGTGGTCTTTCGTTCATTTGAACTAGACCCATCTATATATATATATATATATATATATATATATATATATATATATATATATATATATATATATATATATATATATATATATATATATATATATATATATATATATATATACATGTGTGTGTGTGTGTGCGCATGTGTTCGTTCAAGTACAAATTTAAGGCAGAAAAGCAATCATTTCAGAAAGATTAGTGACCTTACCACTATAATATCACTGACCTTTTGTAACTAAATAGAGTAGGGGTTACAACAGAATTGGCTAAAAGGAACTGAAAACACATCTGAAATAAGCAAAATAAGCAACCTATAATTTTTTGGTTAGCATTTTCTGAGATGTTGGTCAAAAATATTTTTTCTTAAAGCAGCATCTGTATAGAGCCAGTTTGTGGCACATTTCACATCAGATACTAAGGCATCTATCTTTGCCTTCGCAGTATGTGGGTTTAATGGGACATTGGGGCGATTACTACAATTCATTTGTCAATATTTTTTCTTCCATTTTACACAGATATCCGCACTGTGCAATGCTATTATTCTGTCTTGCGTCATTCTTTTTGGGTATATTGTAAAAACACACCCTACTAGCAATCACAGTGCTCTTTCCTTGACTGAGCATAGAACTCAGTATAATGAAACACAACTAGTAGTGAACGTCTGTGTCAGAAACTGTTGCATGCAATACGATAAAACATTGTTTAATTAGCTTGGAAATTGTTGCTGCATAAATAAAGTTTTTTCATTAAAGCAATTTTGTACTTTAAAATGTGTTTCATAATTTCATCCACACTGCTGACATTAGTTTTTTAATTAAACATCTATTACATAAACAAAAAAGAAACATTAAAAAGGCTTATTTCCAAATTAATACTACAATTCTTCATTGCAATTAAGTGAAAGACTTCCTTATTAAATGATGCCTGGCATTCCTATCTTCTCTAAGGAACGGGCTATGTGATTACTATAACTCTACCCCAGGAACTTTCTGCAGCCTCGGGATAATTAATACCAAGCTCAGCAGAGAGCTGGGAATTAATATATTTCTGGCTGCATACTATAACACAAAGCAATACAGTGAGAATACATGACAAGCTTACAGAAGATGCTATGGAAAGCATACCTGCTTTTGAATATTAACTCTTCTATTTGATCCATATATTTTTGATATCCATGGTCTTCGAATGATTTTCCCTTCATTATTTTATTTATTTATTAGCTTATTTAACATTTGTTAACTGGGAAAGTCCGACGTGGAATGAAGCCAATTTTCAGGAGAGACCTGGGGAGAAACACTACAGATGCATGTCTTTCTAACGTGGGAGAAAACCAGAGCACCCGGAGGAAACCCACATGAACACAGGGGGGATATGCAGACTGTACACAGAAGGCACCCCAGCTGAGAATCAAACTGGAGAATCTCTTCTGGTGAGGCAACAACGCTACCGCTGCACCACTGCACTCTCCATTAAGGATATACCTTGGTAGTAGACTGTCCTGTGCTGCACAATTGAGCTGATACTACAAGAAAATGTATCTGTCACTTGGGTCCAAGTACTGTTAAAAACAGAACATGAAACTCTGTCAACCAGTTTGGTATTTAATGTTGCTGTCTATGTGAAATTCAAACACTATATAAGACTTTAATTCGGTCAGTGTTGTTGTGTTAAATAGAAAAAAAATTCAAGTATGAACAGCAGTAGGAACCACATGAAAACATAGAAAGAGGAATCCTGTGAAGATAGATGGTTGACATATAGTGCTGAATGTAATGATTTATGCATTTGTTTTCAATAAGAGGGGTACAGTACTGAGCCTCATGGGCCTTTGTTATACTCAGGCTTTAAGTAGTGCATGATTAGGTTACTTGCTCAATTAAGCATGTAGAAGCTTTAGTATTCAAACCCTGTACCACAGAAAGCAGCTATTTACAAAGTTCATAGATTTAATCCTTTACACTCACAGACTTCACAGCAATGAAAAAGGCCAATGGAGTTGATAAAGGTTGGGGTAGTGGTCTATATGAAAAGATGGATTGACTAAGGGAAGTTGCTTGGTGAACATGGTGGGCAAATTAGTTTAGGGTTTAAAAGTGACTCAGGCTAATAAAGTGTGCTCCTGGCAGCGATGAAGAAAGAGTAAGTGATAGCAGAATCTTCTTCACTGTAGAGACTTCTGTTGAACTGAATGAAATATGAGTGGGATCATCCTGGTACAGTCCTTGATGGGAAGGCTGGAGAATAGGTAGGAATCCCTGCCGGAGAAAATGTTACCGTGTACTTGTTATTACTGACTGCATTACAGCTGATGGAAGTGCAACTAAAGGGGTTTCACTATGAAACCTCAAATGGAAAGAAGCCAATGAACCACATTGCAAAACAAAAATATACAAAACACACAAGGGTGAAAACTCATACTGTGGGTTGATTTACAGAGGGATAGCCCCCCTGCATCCCCCAAATGTAGGCTGCAAATCCCCACATCCCCCAAATTTTTATTTACCAATTCCATGGTTGCAGAAACGAGAAGAAATGAGAAATCTTCCCAAAGCAAAGGAATTGCGCGCGCGCGCGCGCACACACACACACACACACACACACACACACACACACACACACACACACACATGCAAACACACACACACACACACACACACACATCGCACATGCACACACACGCATGCACACGCACGCACACACACGCACGCACATGCACGCACACGCAAGCAAACATACACACACACACACACACACACACACACACACACACACACACACACACACACACACACAGACACAGAAACTGCACCTCAGTTCTGTTTTTCTCCCTAGTATCTTGTGACTTGAGCACCTGGTGGTCAGAGAATATAAACTAAGCAACCTGTACAGAAGCCAAGTAAATGTTGTGATTGGATATTTTTGTACTTCTGTACAACCCACAGATAGGGTATGGTAAATGCAGCAGACTGCAGCATGCAGATGTGGTGCTGGGGAGGGGATGTTATCAGAATGTCAGGCCGGGCATTAGAAAAGCCTTGGTAGGAGGAGCTTCAATCAGTGAAAGGGATGTGGGTGAAACTAAATTTATTTTAATTATTTAATTTTATTTTACATTTGTTTACCGGTAAAGTCCGACTGGACACATGTCCTTTTACAGAAGATGTCCGGGGAGAAAAGCTCCATATTGAAATATACAGAAATATAATATATAAGTAGAATATATAGGGCACAGAAGTTAAAATACTAAATAGATACAGTTTGGACAGGCAGTTAGACATACAGACTAGTTAAAGAATATCACAGGTTAGCTAACACACCATAATTCTTAACCTAATCGATAGAATCAGAAGATTAAGAATAAGTAGAGAGACATTGCATTATTAAACCTTTATGTATAAGAAAATAGAGAGATCAATACGACAATTACACAAATTCAGAACCCAGTTTACAAAGAAATTGAATTGTCAAGTCTTAATATGCCATCAGCTCTGCAATGTTATAGTACTCTGGAGTGTTAGTTTGCAGAGAGACATAGTCAACATAATAGACAGAGCAGGGGATGGGTTTGTCAGTAAGTGAAACAAGGTAGTAGCATATTCAGAGGGAGAGGTTATTAAGGTGCGGAGCAAGGACACAGCCATTTACTGAATAAGTGGCTTTTTAGTATTGTTTTAAACTGGGCTAGTGATGTAACCACTGTAATGTTTTCTGGTAGTGCATTCCAGATTTCACCTATATAATTTGAGAAGAGGGAATCTCAAGCTTGGTTTTTGGTTATATTGATTTTTATGCAATGTTTGTTAGTGGACTGTAGGATTCTTAGTGGCATATTGTTGAAGAAATACTTGTAGGACAGGTGTTTTATCTGTTTCATGGGGTATTTTATGGGTCATAGTTAACTGGATGTAGTGAAGGAGATGAGGGAGCTTTAGGCAGTTGAGTTGCCTGATTGCTATACAATGGTGAGCTCTAGCTGGTAGGTTTGTAGCATATCTGCCAAATTTTTTACAAGATTCAAGTTTTGCTAGCGCAGACTTTTTTAGATTTGTGAGTTTGGGAGCTGTGTACAGCACTGTGGACATTAAGTGAGATTGGGCAATAGTAGTTCACAGATTCATAGGTTGGTACTAGGCTATCGAACCTTGGACCTATACAAGCCTAGCCATAACAAATCCCTGGCTATTTCTTCCCACACTATTTACTTCCCTGGACCCCTGTCTAGTAGGGTGACTGACGTGATCCCCGGGGTGAATTTCCTTTCTCCCATCCAATCATCAAGGTTCCTTTTGAAGAGGGCCAAAGAGGCGCTCTGCTTGACATGTATTGGCAGTCTATTCCAGAGTCTGGGGAGTCTCTGGGTCAGGAACCTATCCCTCCAGCATGTTTTGTTTATTGTGATGACAAGATTTAGATCCCTGCAGTGGGTGGCTCTGAAGGATTCAGATATCTTTAAGTGTAGCATGTCCAACAGCTCTGGGTTTGACATGGCCTTGTATGTTAAGCAGAGATCACCTCGGAGTAGATGATATGCAACTGGAGTCAAATATAGTTATTTCCTAAAAACACTTTATAGGTTCATAGATTAGTACTAGGCTAACTGCTAATGTGGTTCATTTTTAGCCTAGCAAATTAACCCATGTGAGGATCAAACCTTGCACCTTGTGTCTGTAAGGCAAATATCTTAACAATTATACCAGACTCCAATTAGTGTATTTAGTGAAGTAGTCTTTTTCCTAAACAATGTTCCAAGTTTTTTATGTACTTTTTTACTGTTTGGGAAATATGAAGATCAGATTTTAAGTTGCAATCAATTTTGATTCCTAATAGTTTGGTGTATGGTGATGGGGAGATGATGGTGTTATTTAGTGATACAATGTTGAAAGTGTTAGTGGGTGGAGCTAATTTAGTGGGTTGGAAAATCATAAGTTTGTTTTTTCTGGGGGTTTAAAATTAATTCACAGTTTGTAAGTCAGGTCACAACTGCTATAAAGGATTGTTGCATTAGGTTTTAAAGTTCTTGAATAGAGGAAGCAGTACGTATCACTGTTGAATCATCTGCATATTGAATGAGGGAGGCTGGTGGGGTTGAGTTGTGGAGGTTATTTGTAAATATTAGAAATAGTAGTGGGCCTAAAACTGAGCCTTGATGGATGCCTATAGCCACTGGTAGAAGGGGTGATAAAGTCTGTTGCCAAGAAACCGCTTGCTGGCATCCAGTAAGGTGATCCTGGAACCAGGCAAGGGTAGATTGGCAGAAATTTAGCTCTGAGAGAACATTTAGTAGTTTACTATGAGAAACCATATCAAAGGCTTTTGATGGATCCATGAAGATAGAAGATACATAATTACTGTTGCTCCTGTGATAGTTGACAGTATTGGTAAATGACATTAGAGCGGTTGATATACTATGGTTTCATTGAAAGCCATGTTGAGTGTTGGTTAGAAGTTTGTTAGTATGTAGGTAATTAGTAACCTGCATGCGAATGACCTTCTCCAGTATTTTAGACAGTGGTGATAATTTTGCAATTTGGCAGTAGTTGGAAAGATCTGTTGATGAGCCTACCTTTATGTAGGGGTATTACGTAAGATGTTTTTCGAAATGGGAGGGACTTGTTCTGCTATGGATCTATTGATAAGAATTAATGTAGGATAGGCTATACCATCTGTTGTTAGTTTGAGGAAATCGGTAGGTAAGTTGTCTGCAGCTAAAATGGTGGGTTTTAGTTTTTTAAGCATTTTTTTTTTTTTTATCATCTCTGTAGCTACAGGTTACACGGAGAAAGAAGGCAGTTTTAGTATTGGAGAAGGCAGTGTTAGTTCTGATAGTAGAGGGGGTTTGATTGTTGGACAGAGCTAAGATAGTTTCAGTAAAGTGTTTATTAAATTGAGTAGCAATGTTGTCTAAATTATTAGTAGTGGTAGGAGGAGTGTACTGACCATGCCTGGAAGTATATTGTTTATAGCTGTCCAGAATTTCTGTGGGTTATTGCAGTGTTTTAATTGCATTGTTGAGTGTTAATTTATTTTGTGTTGCTTAATTTGCTGCTTTGCTTTGTTTCTACGTTTCCAGGTAGGTTTGTAGAGTGGGTTGGGCCTTTGTTTTGTTCCAGGTTGCCCAAGCCTTGTCTCTAGGTTTAAGTAGTGATTGTATTTCTTTTGTTAGTCATGGGGCATAGTTTGATTGCACATGCATTTTTCAGCTAGGGGCTTGAGAGTTTAGTATAGACAGAAAGATAGAGTTGAAGTAATGAATTGCTTCCTGTAGGGGTTGAAGTTTCAGTGGAGTCCAGTTACAATGTTTAAGTATATCTATAAGGTAGTTGGGGTTCAGGTGTTTTTTGTTTCTTGTCAGTTTAAATGTAGTTTTTTTAGATGGGTTTCAGTAATGGAAATATGCATAAAAAGCACCCCCCCTAAAAAAGGAAAATGTTTTTGTGAATTACAATTGAGCTAGTAGAAGCTATGTACCAAAACCAGACACTCTTTTAGTGAATAGTGGTTGACAAAATATGACAGCTGGATATGTGGCAACAGCTTTTAGGATTTCAGGGGTAGTGAAGAAAGGCAAAGGAAACATCTAAATGCTGCTGGTGTATCAGATCAACTTGTGGATAACAGCCTCTATAGGTATGTTCAGGGCCTAGATTTACTGTCTATGAAGAGCACTGTGAAAGGTGCTTAGACAATAACTGGGAGGCATACCTCACATTGCTTCGATAAGGTAATTTGTGCTGCCCTGTAATGAAGTAGTTGTTAGCCATGCATACTTTGCTTGGCACTGAATTACATCAAGTTATAATTGTCTTATCACTAAATTGCTTACTTGAGTAGGACTTGAGTAGGACTGTAGCTCAGGTGTATACGCATATACACACATGCACTGATGTTTGACAGTTTACAAGCTGTCAGTAAAGAATGTCACACACACACACACACACACACACACACACACACACACACACACACACACACACACACACACACACACTCCTATCTAATGAAATTCTGTCACATGCAAGCAGACATATGCATGTATACTCAGACACATGCATGTGCATGCACATGTACATACACAGACACACACAGACACAAATACACACACATACACACACACACACACACACACACACACACACACACACACACACATACACACACACACGAACACACGAGCACACACAGACACAGACACATGCTCACACACACACACACACACACACACGCACATGCGCACACGCACACGCGCGCACACACACACACACACACACACACACACACACACACACACACACACACACACACACACACACACACACACACACACACACACACACACACACACACACACACACACACACACACACACACACACGCATGCACACATGCACTTAAATGCCAGGAGTGGCAATCTGCACTGGGTGAAGTACAGAAGGGAAAACCTGCTCTCTTTTACTGTGTTCTGCCCTGCTTGGATATGTCTACTTATAAAGAAGAGTGCACACCTAACAGTTGCATTACACATTTGCTGCTCTGTTTAGAAATTCCATAATACAACTGCCTATGAGTCACTGTATTACACAAGGTTCAAGTCAGAAAACTGAAATGAGAAGTGCAAGAGCCTCCTTTACATAATCAGTGTCACAGATTGCTCCATTCTCATGCAGCTCTGGACACATGAGCAGCAAGCTATGCTCTTGAGGTGGGAAAACTTGTGCTGAAGCACTTTCTGAACTGGGTGTCCATTGTACACTAAGCAAGGCCATCTGCATGGATATACATAGTACTCAGAGTGACTATGAATCCCAGCCATTGCTTATCATATTTAGCAAGCTGCAGGCAGTGGAGATCTCATGAGTAGCTGTGATATGGGTCAGTTCATTCTGCTATGAAAGGGGATTTGAGAATGGAATTGGAAAAATATCCACCAATGACCCTAGACTTTATGTAGGGAATATGTAAGAGGGTCACATGCTAGGCTGACAACATGCTGCATATTGTAGGGGTCAGTATTTTGTACCACTGTGGGATATTTAAATATTTTTTTATTTATTTACTTATTTATTTATTAGTTAATAAGTAAGTCCCCCCAAGATGCAATGTCCCTTGTCAGGGATGATTTGGTTAAGTGACATACTCACATTCAAGCAAGAGCTTTGTGTGTGTGAGTGTGTGTGTGTGTGTGTGTGTGTGTGTGTGTGTGTGTGTGTGTGTGTGTGTGTGTGTGTGTGTGTGTATGCATATTATCAATTAGCAGAATAAGGGTGATGTGCACAGCTATAGTAACTACAGAGGGATAAAAAATGATCAGTCACACATGAAGTTATGGAAAAGTCTAGTGGAAGCTAGGTTAAGAAGGAAGGTGATGATTAGTGATCAGCAGTATGGTTCCATGTTGGGAAAGAGCACTACAGATGTGATGTTTGCTCTGAGAGTGCTAATGGGAAGTACAGAGAAGGTCAGAAGGAGTTGCATTATGTTTTTGTGGACCTAGAGAAATCATATGACAGGGTGCCTAGAGAGGAGTTGTGGTATTGTATGAGGAAGTCTGGTGTGACAGAGAAGTCTGTAAGAGTGGTACAGGATATGTATGAGGGTAGTGTGACAGTGGTGAGGTCTGTAGTAGGAGTGATGGATGCATTTAAGGTGGAGGTAGGATTACATCAAGGATCAGCTCTGAGCCCTTTCTTATTTGCAGTGGTGATGGACAGGTTGACAGTCAAGATCAGACAGGAGTCCCCGTGGACTATGATGTTTGGCAGTGACATTGTGATCTGTACTGAGAGTAGGGAACAGGTTGAGGAGACCCTGGAGTGGTGGAGATATGCTCTAGAGAGAAGAGGAATGAAGGACAGCAGGACTAAGGCAGAATATGTGTGTGTGAATGAGAGGAGGATAGAGGAATGGTGAGGATGCCAGGAGTAGAGTAGGTGAAGGTGGATGAGTTTAAGTACTTGGAATCAACAGTTCAGAGAAATGGTGAGTGTGGAAGAGAGGTGAAGAAGAGAGTACAGGCAGTTTGGAGTGGGTGGAGAAGAGCATCAGGAGTGATTTGTGACTGACGGGTACCAGTAAGAGTGAAAGGGAAGGTCAACAAGAGGGTAGTTAGACCAGCTATGTTATATGAGTTGGAGGTGCTGGCATTAAAAAAAGGCAGGAGTCAGAGCTGGAGGTAGCAAAGTCAAAGATGTTAAGATTTGCACTGGGTGTGATGAGGATGGACAGGGTTAGAAATTAGTATATTAGAGGGTCAGCTCAGATTGTACAGTTTGGAGACAAAACCAGAGAGGTGAGATTGTATTGGTTTGGACATGTGCTGAGGAGGGATGCTGGGTATATTGGTAGAAGGATGCTAATGATGGAGCTGCCAGGTAAGAGGAAAAGAGGAAGGCCTAAGATAAGGTTTATGGATGTGGTGAGAGAAGACATGCAGGTGTTTGGTGTGACAGAGGAAGATGCAGAGGACATGAAGAAATGGAAACAGATGATCCGCTCTGTTGACCCCTAATGGTAACATGTGAAAGAAGAATAGGAAGATATATACACACAGTTTCACTTCATATTACTGGAATGCTGAAATATCGAATTTCAGCATTTCAACAGTATAAAGCCGAAACCATCACAACACCGACTCTTCACAATCACGAAACCAAAGCATCGAACATACACAATACAGCACCCAACACACAAACCATAACATCCACACCACAAAATAATTAAATACAACAAAACACCAAACAGACACACACCTACACTATACAAATGCAGGGGGGCAAACCCCCCTGCACCCTCCACCACCCTACTTATATATACTAACTCTGAGATCGCACAAACAGTAAAGAAAAAAATAATCACACACAGCCAACACACACAATCATACCTCTACCTCCCTACCCTAACCCACTCGTACAAGTTAGAAAAACACTCACACACACTCACTCACCTTAAACTGCAGACACCATCCCAGCCAAACACTTCCACAGCATAACTTACATGCATAAGCACAGATTCAACATGGTCCTATTTGCTCTTATGCACTTTCATTATTTTGAAGTTTCGACATCATGGACACGAATTTCTGGAATTCAGTATTTCAGCAATTTGTGTTTATGAAGTGAAACCACACATACACACACACACATACACATATACATATATATCAAATATGTTCAGACTTTAATATTGTGGGACATTACTGGTATATTTTGTATAGCTTGACTATAAAATGTTGTTAGTTGCCACACTGTTTCTATTTTGTCACTGTTATAATTGTTTATTAATTAGTACACTGCAGCACAATTCACTCTGATTTCTTACAGATTTAAAATGACGCATACTCTGCAGTATTAGCTATATTTTGTTCATGTATTTCTGTATTACAGTTTTGGCTTCTCTTCACTATATAAGTGCTTAGGAATTTAACTGCTATAATACAACTGAATGACTAAACTATGTATGCTTAAACTCATATACAGTTTCTATAAGTTTGGTTTTGTGTTCATTTTGTTGTGGTCAGATTGTTTTTTTTTTTTTTTTTTTTTTTTGCTATAGTTAACTTGTAGTACACAGACTGTATCATAATGCTGTGTTATTTCTTTTGTGTCAAGGTTGTTACTGAGGGACTCTGGGCAGAGTTATCACATCAGGGTGATGAGGGGGCAAAGCTTTTCCACATAAGAAATAGTATGTTAAATGTATGCCTAGGATAGAGAAAGATTTTGTGCTTCGCTTCGCTTTATAGTATATTGGTATTTCGTTATGTTATTGTTTGATCTCAAATGAAAACAGAGTGTTTTGCAAACTTTCTACTTCATACTTTTGTTTAGTAATGTACATTGTATTTTATGCTAGATTCATTTGATTGATGTATTGTGTCTTGACAAATTGCATCTGTGATCTTATGTAATATGATCATGCATACAGATAAGGAAAAAGAAATTTGCATCCGATGAAGTCTAGATCTTTGTCAATAAAATTATTCCCACTTCAGGTGCATTTTTTTTCAATGTATGTGGGTAATAATTAAACTGAATGTTGTAAATTTAAAGTTGACATCCATTTAGTCAGCACACTTTGGAGGATGGCTGTGAGACTGCTACATTGCTGTTGTTGGGGAATTTCCCCTTTCCCTGGTTTTGTGTGATCTTAGAGTTAGAACATATAATTAGCAGGGTGAGTTGGAGGTGTAGAGGTGGACCATCCACAAGGAAGATTAGCCCTCTGCAAAAAACATCGTTTGCACCTGTATACTCTAAGGTTATATCTAGGAGCATGTGCAGTGCAGTGTCAACATCTGTTTTCAATTTTTTATGTAAGGGTTAGGCATGTCAACATTTGGGTGTTTTCTTTTTTTAAGCACACTCATTTACATGGTTTATATTCATTTGGTCAACCTTTCTTTTTATCAAAGAGAAAAGAAGCCAGCTCATGTTATTGAAAATCAGCTGAAAGTACAAGCCAGCTTTTTATCTGAAAGAAATTGTGCTAAATCAAAGAACAGGAATTTGCCCTTTTTCCATGGCAGTGTGATCTTGAAGTTGGTATACATAATTAGCAGTGTGCATAGGTGGTGCAAGGCTGCTTGCTCTCTATTGAAAGAATGTTAAATTTACTTCTGTTTAGTTTTCGCTAGGTTGATATATTGTGTTTACAATAACGAGATATACACATGTACCTATCTATATCTATATATATATATATATATATATATATATATATATATATATGTATATATTATATATATATATATATATATATATATGTGTGTGTGTGTGTGTGTGTGTGTGTGTGTGTGTGTGTGTGTGTGTGTGTGTGTGTGTGTATAATACATACATACACACACACACACACACACATATATATATATATATATATATATATATATATATATATATATATATATATATATATATATATATATATGGATCTAGGACTATGGAACAAAAGTTTAATAGTCTGAATCCACAATAACCGAACACACTTTAACAAAAGCGCTTTTACCAAAAAAGCACTTTTGTCAAAGTCCATTCGAAAAAAACCCAAAAAACAATAAATCTTCTTTTATGCACCCCCCTACTTTTATATCCTCACTTCGAGGTCGCACTACAGTGGAAAAAGGGAATTCTCCCTTAACCGCACCATAGTGCGACCGGCACAACCAGCATACATGACCCAAAGTGCTGCGTCGGTGAATAGCACTTTCAGTTATGTATGTTCTGTGATTTCTGCTTCGGCAGAAAGTGCCATCGGTGATCTGTATGGATCCCATGTATGTGTATAAAAAGACGCATATTCTTCTCTAACATTCATGTTTTATTACACACATGATTGCTTGATAACCAACCTTAGCAACTTTAACCTTTTGCTTTTTGAATTTTTCTGTTTATGATCTTGTTGCCATTTTTGCACAAAAGCTACCTCCTGTTTAGAAAGTGGACTGTTGCATTTGTTTTTTAAACCATTTATATTTAAAGATGCAGTTTTCAAGGACAGTTCCAGATAATGATTTCATTTTCTTCTTCTTCTTCTGCTTTAATTATTTTAAATACTTTATTCTGTCAGTCTGACATCTTATAAATAACAACTCATTAAAGATGATCCTAACTCTCTTTCTAACTCCTTGATCTGCTCACCCCAATTAACATATCCTGCCTTTTATAAGCTGCAGTCCTTCTACTGTTCTTCTGCTTTACTTTGCATGTTTCAGAAACCAGTGTTTGACTTGGTCCTTAAATGTAAGTGTCTTTTCAAGTGTATTTTAGAAGTGGAGACTATTTAACGCTGCTAAGTACAAATAGCATTATTTTATGTTTCTTGTAAAACTGTCTCTTATTTTACGCCTTCTCTGATGCAATGTCCCTTGTCAGGGATGATTTGTTAAGTGTTTTGACCATATCCCTCTCTTGTACCATCCATTTTTGAATGTCTTGTAAATGGCTTCTGTTTTATTTATATATTGTCTTTTATTTTGTTTGTTAATCAGATGATTGACCTGGTCCTTGGACCCTTTTCAACCATGGCCCAAGCAACATAATATACAGACAAATTAGACAAGCCAATTAGATGTTAGTTCTTTGCTGTGTACAGCTCAAGTGCAATAAAAAGGACTGACTTGTATTCCTGCACAGGCCACACTTAACCAGTTTTTATAAACAATTTCTATGTGAGATGACCAGTAGGCTTTTCACAGGTATGGATGTTTTCATCACCTGGCAGCCTACATGCTCCACTAATGGTAATGTGAACTTGGAGCACTTAAGAATTTTAGTTTTAGTTTGGTGGTCATGGTGGAGTTTATTTTTGGAGACAAACACAGAGTGTTTCTGATTTAACATTAATGTAGTTTGGACACTTAGGAAGAACAGAAATAGAAAATAAGATGGAGTGAAAAGTCACAACACTGCTTTACGATGGCTGCAGCAGTTTATTACTCAACATTTTCCTTTTCAGGGAACAAATAAATCAAAGAGATGTTCCTCTGGAAGTTATGAGGGTGGAGGATCTTATATCTTTTAAAATCAACAACATGAGTCCCTCAGCAGGTAGCAAGACCAAAAGATGTGTGTTCTATCCACACAGCAGGAGTTTGGATTCACTACTGACACTGAAACATATTGTGTATAAGTGAACTGCACTGCTGAACCGAGGTCCCATATCAAAAAGTGTAGTTATTTTTATCAACAAAATCTCATTCTCAATAAAAAAACAACACATGCTGACATCACAAGTAAATACTCTCTCCTTCTCTCACTTACACATACTCATTGACATCATCATCCTGGTCCTGTCATACATAGTATGCTAACGCAACACCATTCTCAATATGACCAGCATATGCTGACATCATAACTAGTAATAATCTCTCTCCATCTCGCAAATACGTATTCTATAGGTTATTATCCCTAGCTTAATTCAAGTATCTCATTAAAGTCAAAGCTATTGTATATAGTAGCATTGCACACACGCACTGACCTAAACTTTATTACAATATATTAATAATCATTTTGCAACATTTGATATCACCCTTTTCTAACTTGTATAATCCATGCGCTATGTTATTTTTGGTGATTTCACTTAAATCACTCATATGACATGTTCTCTTTAATAACTGCCACAGACTTCTTATTTCTCTGGAATGCAGACATTTTGCTATGTTTTATGTGGTTTGTGTATCTTTCCACTACTTTTTTTTTTCTTTTTCCCCTCCACCATACACTTCAACTAGTAGTTTAATCAGCAGATGTAATTGCTGCAATTCTTTTATAAGAGTTTGTTTTTATTTAATATTCACCTCCATCCACTAGATACTATGTTTGAGCAGTACTATTATAAAAATAACCTCTGCTTTGCGGCAGTGGGTCTTTCTTTGATTTCCGTAACTAAATCGTTTTGACAAATTCCTGCATCTCATCCACCAATTTTAACTTCTTCAATCCCTTTAGCATTTTCATACATATCATTATTGGTGATACTTATCTTTTAAATATAAATAAATATTTGCTAATGTGTCTCATATATATATATATATATATATATATATATATATATATATATATATATAAAACTTCTTGTCATTTTCCAGAATATGCATATTATAAAAGAAATGGAAACTACTCTGTAAAACCATTCAGTGCCACCTTCCACTTTTGTGCCCATCTCTTAAAGGAGAGCTGCATGCAAGAATTGAAAAAGTATATATGTTTTTCCAGCATCTCTTGAACTGTTCTGCATTAATAATGTCTCTGTATCAAAGAAGTTGTTCTTATTACTTTTTAATTTGTTATAGCCCAGAATGCCGTGAAATGGGGCTGCCAGGGGTAGCATGATTTTATTTTCCAGTCGATGCCTTCACCTTCCTGACGTCATTTTATACTGTCACTGCCTACTTATTACTGTCAGCATCAATCTACATTTTTAATTACTTCGCTTCGTTTGATTTTCATTCGCGGCCATCTCTGCTACAGCAATTTAAGGAACACTTGAATGACAGGCTTGAAAATGTAGCTGAGTTAATTGTTCTTTTCAAAGTAACAACTGTAATTCAGTGTTGAAGTGTGAGAAACCTGACCCCTGTGATTAATAGGTGTTATTTGGGCTGAACTGGTTTGTGTTGCATTCACAGATTTTAATATTGTAGCTAGAATTAAAGAGTCATTGATACTAATGTTCCTTCCCAGACTCATTGAGTTGTCTCAGCAAAATACTGTACAGTGCAAAAATGCTGTAATGAAACACCGAAAGAAACATACCTTTCTACAGAAAATACAAGGTAGGAAAAATGCTAAATCAAATGCTGACAGAAAATAAGAAGAGTAGGATGAAAATATTGTCTTTCTTACTGGTCATCAGAGTTTGCTTGAAGGGAAAGACAACTAATTTGTAAATAGATAACTAAACTAAGTGTAAGTATTTTTTTTTTTCTAAGCTTGAAAGCCATGCTTTTGTTCAGACTCCATGCAACATCTTATCTGAGGTGATATGCTGGCAATCTGTGACTAAGGCACATTTAAATGCCATTGTTTTCTGAACGGCTCTGTAGTTGAAATAAGTAGTCTAAGCTAATTACTCTGCCACTATTAGTAACCTTTGTGATGTAACAGGCGATGAGACAAATGCAGGAAAGAAAGGCAAACAGAAAAAAGTTCAAATATGAAACAAGTGGAATAATTATAAAATGATGCTTTTTCTGTAAAGTTGTGTGTAGTGTTGCATTACAGGGAAGAAAATCAGGTTTTTGGAAAGAAAAACTTGATATATGGTTGTTCTCCCTTAATATAGTGTAGCCTGTATCCCTGAAGGACTTTGAAAGTACATTTATTACAGCAGTCTACAAGTTTCCTGCCAATGGGCATATTCTCTCTGTTTGTATCTCCAGACTTAAGAGTAATGATATTATCATGCATACCTTTTTAAGCAGAACAGAACGAAATACCTTCTGTTTTTTTTTTCAATATTTCTCTTCTCCTTAACCTGCCATTGTCCTTACATCTGTTTTCCAACACAGCCTGTCTGCCCCATACTGAGTATGTCTAAAGCTCCTTACTTGGCTAATTTTGTTTCACCAGGCAGACCCCTGACTTATTGAAGAGTTGGCCTGTAGCAAAATTCCAAATCATGGAGAGCAAGGTCCATAGGTTCATAGGTGTGTGCTAGGCTAATGGCCCTGGAGCCTTTACAAGCCTAGCCCGTAGGATTACCCTGGCATCGTGCTGCCACCCGACCTTACTTCCTAGTGCCTCTATCGAGTACAGCCATTGGAGTGATCCCCAGGGTGAACTTTCTGTTTCCCATCCACTTATCAAGATTTCTCTTGAAGAGGACCAGTGAGGATCTCTAGTTGACATGTATGGGAAGTCTATTCCATAGCATGGACAGTCTCTAGGTTATGAACCTGTCCCTCCAGCATGTTCTGTTGATTGTGGTAATGAGGCTGATGTCACTGGAGCATGTGGTATAGAGGGATTGGGATTTCTTTAGATGAGCTGGGTCAGACATGGCTTTGTATGTCAAATAGAGATCGCCTCTGAGTAGGCGATATGAGACAGAGAATAGTTGGAGTTTTTTGAGTCTGTCCATACAGGACAAGTGTTTAAGGCCTAGGATCCTCTTTGTGAGGTACTTTTGTGGCCTCTCCAGTTGTTGCAAGTGTCTAGTGAGGTACATGCCAAATGGGGCATTGTACTCGATGATTGTCCTAATGAGGGAAAAGTAGAGGGAGACAATGACCTCTTTCTTCCTGGATGCAAAACCCTTAGTAATGAGATGGGCCACATAGAAGGACTTTCTGACCACAATGGCAAAGTGGTGGTCAAAAGAGAGGTTGCTGTCAACCTGTGTTCCTAGATCTCTTATAACGCCTTCTGTGTTCAGTGAACTACCATCGATGTGGTAATTCATTGAATCCGGGTTTTTCCAAAAGGGGATGATGACACATTTTTTGGCATTGGGCTTAAAGCCATACTTCATCCTTTTGTGGTAATCTGGTACAATCCTTATTTTGGAAGAGCAATATTCAGTGATACCAAAATGTTATTTACCTCCTCCCTAAACCATTCAACTGCAAATCTTCAGATGTCTACCAGAGGTCATGCAGGCTGTAATTCTTCCTGCACCATCTCCCCAAGATAGGAGATATGTCGGTCAGCTAATTCATCTTGCCTGCAGCCGAACCAACCAGTGGCCCAAGCCCAGTCCTGACTTCAGATCAGTGGCAGCATAGATGGTCTCTCTGCTCTATGCCACTGGCCAGATAAATCTCTTCCATAAATTTGCAGTGCTTCTCTTCTTCTTTAATGCTCTTTCTTATCACTTAACTTTGCAATCTGTTCCACATACTCGATTTTTAAAGGTTATTTTTTTTTTCCTTCAGATATAATGTCTTCTGTTTTCCTCTCCACCTGCTATAATCTGATCTTACTTCTTCTTACTACAAAACCAGGCTTAATACATACCACTTAATGATAACCTCTTTAAATTTTTGGATGTGAGCACAAAAAATGATATTAGCAGCATAAGCATGCATGCCCTTACTGACTTTCCATCCTTGTACTGTATACTCACAGACCTCATAGGACATTCTTGTTTGATTAACATCACCATAAGTAATTGTGTGCTATCGAGGCATAAATCACTAATTTCCAAACCAGTAAATGCATTTTGGGTCTAACTGATCTATAAACTTCCTAACCTTACACTTTAAGTTCACTGGCAAATCTGAATGATCATACTGCATAAAGAGGCAACTGGATCAAAATAGTAACATTTTCTGAAATAATGATTCTATACTCTGTGTTGTCATGATGATGCAACAGAATGTATTAATAACAAAAATAAAGGAAAATCAATTAGATTTTGGTGCCACTACTGTCAAAATAGGTACATTAGAAAACTTTGGTCAGTGTTTAAAACAAAAAACACATTTTAAAATAAAAAAAAATGCAGTTCTCCAGACATAGTTAAAAAAGTAACACCTTGATGAAAATACGTTTTTGTTTTCAAATCCAGTCAGAAATCAGGTCTCGTTCAGACTCTGCCATCTGCTTTCATGAACAGTTAGTTATTATGTTGGCCATTTTGCAGCTCTGCTGAACAGCATCATTTGTACTCCAGGGTAATTTTCAGAAAATTGAAAACAGTAGTTGGAGAAACGTGACCTTTATTCCATTGCTTTTTGTATTACTGGAAAGAGCAGAGAGGTTCAAGTTGCAACTTTCGTTTTCCTGGCTGGATACAAGTCTACAGATGTGTTTAACACATTTATCATTAGTTACGAACAAGAATCTGATTTGACTGTCACTAAGGACAAGTTCAAATCACTTCATGACAGTAAAGTGATTTGCCAGATATATTTTGCCATTTGTATTTCACTAAGAAATCAGGGTCCGTAAAATCTAATGATTCATATGTGACTTTTTTAGGAAGCAGAGATAGAGACTTATATAACTTGTTGTTTATCTGTAGCATTACAACTCACACAGTAAGAAGTAAATTACTGTCAGAGTTTCAATTAACACCAGATAAAGTTGGGAATGTGTTCAGATCAGCACAAATAACAGGTTCATCGGTTGTGACTGCTCATGCTCTCCAAGAGTCCATTGAGGAGACGAGCCCAATTTCTCTAGGACACTGTCTTGTTAAGTGACTTTCTTAGAGTCACACTGTGGGCATGCAGATACTGAGGGGGTTCAAACCCCAGACTACAAGGAGCAGCTTTTTAACAACATCTTCCTTTAGCCTTTTACATTAATTACAAGGTTATTCAGATGAAAGAGGTAGAAGAGGTTTGAAATGAATGCAACCTTAAAATGAAACTAAAATCTGCTAGAGCTAGAGAAATAATATTGTCAGGTCTAAACAAAGAAGGTTATTGCTCTTCAAATGACTGATGATACATTTAAAAATGAAAAACACTCAACTCAGCAGCTATCAACTTGTACAAGATGCCAGCATGATAGAAAGCCATGCCCAGCACTCAGCGGAGAGTACAAGATGTGTGAAGTTCATTTCCTCAGGTAGGCAAGTCCAAGAAAAAAGGGATAGAAAAACATTGTACTGTTTTAAGACAGTATATTTCCTAGCGTCACTGGGTGTTCAAGCTCAGCAGAGCTGCCCAAGCAAATACAACTGGACAAAAAAGTTGTCTTAATGGTGAGCTCTGGAGCAAAATGCAATACAATAACTACACATATCAATGAATTTGGTTTCAAAAGCTTGCTGTTAAAGTCTAATTGACTGATATATTTAGGTTCCAAAGTGAAATCACTTGATCAAACACAGCTATGTTGTATGCATAAAAATACAGAATACAGTTTAGTATTTCAAGTTGTCTCAATATGGCAAGAAAATATATTGGGAAGATCTGGATGTGAAGATTTGGGCATAAAAACACAAATTCATGCAATGCAGAGGCCAACATAGAGCACTAGAAGACACAATGTTGTCAGTCAGGATTAATAAACTCACAGTGACCATGATTCATACATTAATAGAGGAAATGATTCATAAAATCACTGTGATCATGAAACACAGGTTTATGAAACAAGAGATCACATCTGCATGATTGCAGTGGCATTGATTTGCACATTTATGAGGCAGAAACTTCTCAGGTTCAATCAGTATGAAGCAGTGTGTGGAAATGCAGAATCACAAAATGAAACAAAACACTGAATGCAAATGCTTTCTCTGATATTTTTAGACAAGGTGCTAACTTGTTTACTTGACTGGTGATGGGGGGGGGGGGGGCGTGCATACCCAGATGAAGTAGTATTAAAATAAATTCAGACGTGACACAAGAAAGTCATATACTATGGAAACCAGAGGTACTGGAAACTAAAGGCGCAGTGGTGCAGCAGTAGCATTGTCACCTCACAACAAGAAGTTCTCCGGTTCAATTCTTGGGTGGAGTGCCTTCTGTGTGGAGTCTACATGTCCTCGCTGTGTTTGTGTAAGTTTCCTCCAGGTGTTTCGATTTCCTCACACATTACAAAGACATGCATCTGAAAACTGGCTTTGTTCCAAGTCAGACTTTCCCCGGTAAGTAAATGCTAAATAAATAAATAAAGATGAATGCAGGACATGAGTATCAGCACTAAACAAACTGAACCTACCCCCTGGGGTGATAACATGGTGATGCTGGCCACATCTGAAAATGTCAGAATTTACACTGATCTACATGGCTTGAATAAAACCATCGTGAGAAGCAATATCCCTTAAAAGCAGTTGACATGTAGCCAGTTTTAAGTACATTAGAAAAAAAAAATCCCACAGTTGGAGAATCAAGCCTTACTATCCTCCTTGTCTGTCAGTGAGACATGAGGTTAAAGACTAATGAACAAAAAAACTGTTATAGAACAGAATGTGAGACCCGACCAATTAATCAATAAATCCAAGAATCCTTGGTAAAAGACTTAGATTTATTGATTGATGGGTCAGATCTCACATTGTATCCTAGATCAGTTTTTGTTTGTAAACACAATAAGGGCACTGTTATGAATAGAGCATGCTATGTACATACATTCCTTAGTGAGATTCTCTGTATGGTTCATGGTCAGTCTGCGTTTGTTTCTAGTATATCTGAGGAATCTATGGCAATAAGAAAGTTACTGGAAAACGGCAAACCCTAGCACTGAGGCAGCTACAAGACAACATTCTTCTACTTTTGAAGAAATTAGTGACCGTATAAATAACACTAAAGTATTATGATGAAAGTGCTGCTAGCTATGAATATCTTACAAACATACATATGCCAAGTCATTCCCTGTGCAAGCATACCATTGGCCATTGCAGAGCATATTCTGTACAAAGCTACATAAGGCACCCCTGAAACTACAAAGGTAATTTCTGTCATATCAATGATTTGACTTGTCTGAACTATACAAGTCTGTCAAGGAATGCATATCATCAATAAATGGCCTAGCTCATATCTGAAGTAATATAAGAAAATGTTTTCTAATTAACGATGATAATTCCTTATTTATCAATGTCATGATGCAATGACACAAAATTATAAATACTTAAATATGTGGTAAGGAAAGGATCCTCATTTGAAAAAAGAAAGTTTGTTTACCAACTTAAGTACAGTAAACATTTTTGTGATTACATTCATGAGACACAGTCAAAAAGACTGTCATTTAAATCTAATAAAGTAATTGTGTCAGATCAACTCTAAAAATAAATGTTAGAAAAAACCCACTGAGTACACTTGGACATTGTCAGCCACAAAGAATATGTACAACATGTTCTACTTTGGTCTGATATGTCTCTTGAAATAGAAGTTGTGGTAAAAAAAAATCTTCAAATGTTTTACCGATATAACTCTAAAGACACTAAGCATGAAATTCTGAGCAGACCATGGGGCAAAATAAAAGAGGATTTGTTTCAGCTCATAGGCAGAGAACATTTTATCTGAGCTGACTACCACCCTGAATATCTGGAGGTAATGAGTTTAAGAGCCAAATCAACACAATTCAATTTCTGTACCAGTTTAATCATTATTACTTGACTGTACCACAGTTATCCTTATTACTGATAATACTCCAGAATTTAAGAATTTGGTGCATTTTCAGAAAGATGAAATATCTGTGCATAATCTTACCAAGGTAGGTATCCTCAGTCAAATGGGGTGGTGGAAAGAGTCACAGGAATTTATGAAAACATGTGTTTCTGGTTTCCAACAAGACTTAAATGGCATTACTTGAGTATAGGAATGTTTCAGTGCACCTGACAGAATTGTTGTCTTTTACCTACTGATGGTAAAATAAATGAAAACAAAGGTATCTACTTCTCCTGCTATATTTCAGCCAAAGAAAACACCTAATGTGCTATTTTCTTGGCAGAAAGTCCATATATGTACTATGATAGGTCAGCTAAGACACTGTCTAAATTAAAGCCTGGAGACAGAGGTAGTGAAAATCCAGAATTCAGTTTACAAACACTTGGTACAAGTAGACCTGCTGTGATTGGCCATGCTTATACATTAAAATTATGCACTGCTGAGATAAAGGACTGTTTAAGTCTTAAATATAATACAATCCACTTCTAGAAGTTGGGAATGTTTTCAACTCAGTACATTGAGAATTCCATTGTTTTGTTAATCAAAATAGAACAATCCATTATGCTAGTCATCAGAAAACCATGTTCAAAGATGGATTAGCTAATAGACACATACAGGTTGTCAGCCACCCTGGTGAACGCTGAAGATAGCGTTTCACTTTTTCTATTACAATACAGAACATTTCTGAATTGTGCAATAGAGCAGCTTGCTGCTGAACTGTTCTTAAGTACAAATACAGGAACCAGATTTGACTTGATACAACTCAGCCTCAGAGGGACTGTTCAGAAAAAAAAAAAAAAAAACAATACCTGGAAATGTTCATCCTAAAAAGAATGCAAGGGACAGGTCTATCAGTGGAAAAGATGAATTTTATCACCTTAATACCACAGGATAAGATCCAAAGTGGATCACGGAAATTATATGGATTATTCAGGATTGGTTGCATGATAAATCCAAGTGACAGATGTACGAACTCCTTTCAGGAAATATGCTTAATAGACACTTAATGGCTCTAAACACTGTTGCTCCAGCTGACATTATTCTAAATCCCAAAAGCTGCGAGAGTGACTGTGCTGGTTTGAGCAATGAGGTGCATGTGCTAGTTTACAATTCTTTCTTTTACTGTCTCCACTTATGGGACTGCCATATAGAATATTGAAACTATTGTGCCAATGAGCCAGAAGCCAATGGTAAAATTATGAAAGGTGTAGAGGGTTAGAAAATCATTTCAGTGGTGAAGAAGTCAGTTGTTATGAATCTTTGCAAGAATGGCACTGCTAAAATTCAAACCAACCAGAAACTTTGCAGTGTGGAGGGTGTAAAGTTCACTCCTTGAAATATTTTATACAACTAGTTCACTAATAAAACTTGCACTGTAAAATACGTTTGTACCACAAAATAATAAAATAGTAGGTAGTCCACAGTTGAGTTAAAATGGAATATCCTTTATTGAAACACACAAACAAGCAATATCCTAGTTGAGCATAATGGAAACCATTAAATAACGATCGGCCAAATTGGATGGTGCAGTGGTGCAGTGGTATCATTGTTGCCTCACACAAAGGGGTAAAGGGGTACTCCAGATCAATTCTTGGCTGGGGTGCCTTCTGTGCTGAGTCTGGCTGTCCTCCCTGCATGCGTGCAGGTTTCCTCCGGGTGCTCCAGTTTCCTCCCACCTTACAAAGACATGCGCATGGAGCGTTTCTCCCCGGGCCTCTGCTGAAAATTGGCGTTGCTCCAAGTTGGACATTCCTGGTAAACAAATGTTAAATAAGTAAATGAATTAAAGACATTCATTACTGATATATAATCAGGTTATTTTGGAGCACAGGAGTGGTTACAGAGGGTGGTTCTGTTAATAGCAATAAAAGCATTAAACATTTCTTTAACCAAGTCTCCCTTCCCTCTTAACACCATAGTGTAAAATGAGACTGTGCTACCTAAGAACTGAAACTAAAAAGCTAGAGACAAATTAAAATATATAATAAAATAACAGCTTATTACGGCTAACCTACTAATCCAAACTTTATTAAAAAATCAACTTACTAACAAAATGACAGTAATTAACTAACAAAAAGATCTACCAATAGACAGCTATCAGAATAAATATTAGTAACTTAGAAACTGAAACATTTTTAACAAAGAACGCTTTTATACCAAATAAATACTTCATCAGTGTTGTGTGTAAAAACAAACCATAATATTAATGAACATGTTTATAAATCTACAAATGAACACCTAAGTATGCTGAGAACCATAGCTATAATTGCTAAGGTAGAAATATAGTGAAAATGTTAAAAATAAAGCATTAAGGCCCTCTGGATCTGTTCAAGTGTGGCATCTAACTAAGAAAGCACTTACTTTAAATGAGTAAAAGTATCAGAAAATAGTACCAATGTCAGTTATTTTCATTGTAAAATATTTACAGTGTTTGATATTTGTTTATAACAATATTAGCATTTATAATATTAGCATCTAATATCAGCATTAATCAGTCTCATATCCGACTTTAAATAGCCTTTTAAACAGTGAGGCAGTTTTCTGAGATCTGGTATGCCTTTTATGGAGCAATAATAACTAAGCCCCAGTTTTCTAAAAGAATTCAGTTTCAGCTGCCACAGTAGTTCAAGTTTTTAGCCCCTACAGAAGCCCAGAGAACCAAGCAATGGACAGGAGTGAGGGAAATGAAATATTTGGGGGAGCCCAACAACACCAGAGGACCTAGAACCAGCTGGAGAAACCAGCCATACTATTAATTTAACCTGTTGTGTGGAATCCCTCCCCAAAAAACTTACTGACATTGAGATTAATGTGCTTTCAAAGGGATTTACTTTTGTTCCCCACAGGACAGGTACTGGTTGATTTAAAATCCAATGTCAGGAAAATTGAATCTAAAAGTTCTGTGCCATGGCAAATCTGATACCACTGAGAAAAAACAAACTAGTGAAGAAACAATAAAAAGACCCAGTAACTACTGCCCTCCCTTTCACCAAATTTTAGCAGCCTTTGAGGTCAAATGTGAAATGGACATCAGGAAAGTACTGCAAAAACCAGCACGGAGAAATTTTTGCAACCTTAACAAAGGTGAGCAAAAAGCATTGTTAATACTAGGTAGAGATACGTCTAGACAGGTTATGAAGGCTGACAAGGGAGGAGGTGCTGTTGTTACTGATGCTAGCAGCTATAACCAGAGAATAGAAGAAATGTTGAGTGACACTAACTATTATGAATCCTTAACTTTAGAAGAGATTAAGGCATCATATAACAACTGGTACACAGCCTTGACTGTAATTTATGATGATGGTTTGTTAATAGATAACTTAGGTTCATAGGTAGGTACTAGGCTATTGGCCCTAGGGCCTATATAAGCCTAGCAAAAAAGGTACCATGGCTTTCACCACCCAAGAAAATTATTTTCCTGTGCCCCTGATAATCAGACTTGCAAGTCTCAAACCCAGGACCCTGCACACCATAGCCACAGGGAATTACCACTATACCATATGAGCTGTAAATAACCTGCACTGGTAAGTCTCAAACCCAGAACCCTGTAGACTGCAGTCAGAGCAACTACCACTATACCATATAAGCTGTTGATTATCTACAGACACCTTCCTCCCACTTGCTTAAATTCTTTGGAATCCCTAAGCCACATAAAAATAGAGAAACCCTCCTTACAGGCCAGTGGTTGCAAGCAGGGGTAGTCCCTGACCAAAGCTGCTGCCATCTAATTGGATTTTTTGTTACAACCTCTCACTGAGAACATTTCACACATAAAAGACTCTAATGATTTTTTTAAGGAAAATAAAAAACATTACAATTGATGCTGATAGCATTTTATTAACAATAGATGTTGAATTCTTATATACTGTACTTCCACATAATTATTGTATTGAAACAGTGATTGATTCATATAGGAAAAATAACAATGGCACACCAGCACAACATAAAAGAAAAGGTAAACTTTTAGATATGGTGCTTAGCTACATTTTTTTTACATTTAATGGAAATTATTATAAAGAAAAGACTGGTATAGCTATGGGGCAGCTATAACCCTTAGCTTAGCCAATATAGCCCTAGGCAAGGGGGAGGAAGATTATGTTTTTAACAGCAGAGACTACATGTAACATATCACAGTGTACCTGCACTTTATCAACAACATCTTCATTGTGTGTAAAGGAGACACTTCTAAATTAGAAGATTTTATTAACTATCTGAATCAAACCACCAGCTTCCTGCATTTCATCTCTTCCCACAGCCTCACCTCGGCAGTCTTGTTATCTATGCAGATTACTAAAGACTTGAAGCAAGATAAAATGGACATGGATCTTTATAGAAAACCTACCAGAGTAAACCTCCTGCTACATAATAAGTCTCGATTTGACCGGGACAAAATATAACGTTAAGTCCCAGGGCTACAGGTTGGCCAGGATCACCACGGAAATTGATCCTTTTCTTAAGAACCTAAATGATCTTGAAAATGATTTTTTGGTGAGGGGATATGAAAACAATAAGAAGCCTTCTGGCACTTATAATTGAACTAAAAAGTACCAATTCAACAGCACTTAACTGTCCTTATAGTAGGGTTTTAACGAAATCTATGGACAACAAATCTAAAGACAGCTGTATCTTGACTTTTACTGTTGACTATCACAGCATCATTAATATTATTAGACAGAACTGGGCCATAATTACTGAAAGTTCATATCTAATGGACATCCTTGGAGAAGCTCCTTCCTTTGTGTATAGGAAAGCCAGAAACTCAGGAGTTGAGTTGAAGGCAGGCCCAGACCAATGGATACATGCACCAGTAACTGTGGAGCCAGCAGTGTTTTTTGTCAGCACATACAGGAGAGAGACATGTTTTTCTGCCCTTATTTTAAAAAAAAACTGATTAAAACCAATGCAGGTGATGCCTGTAACTTAATACAGGTGGTTTACAGGGCAAGCTGCAATAACTGAATAATTTTATGTAGAGAAAATGCTCAACAGACTTAAAAGAAGGTTTTCTGGCCATCTTTCTGAAATTAGATATCAGTCCAAGAAAAGCGTACTGGCTCGGTACCTGCAGCTTCACAAAAGGCACACTGACTTATTATTATTGATCGTGTGGATCCTTTGGAAATGGAAGGAGATGTTCTTAATCTTTTAGATACAACTGAACTACTGTGGCAGCTGAAACTGAACTCTTTGGAAAATCAGAATTTTATTATTATTGCTCCATAAAAAGTATAGAAATCAGAAAACTGCCCCACTGTTTAAAAGACTATTAAAGGTATGATATGGGACTGATTATTGCTGACAGTACAACCTAATATATTATACATGCTAATATTGTTATAAATAAATATCAAACACTGTAAACATTTTACAATGAAAACAACTGACATTGCTGCTGTTTTCTGATACTTTTACACGTTTAAACTAAGTGCTTTCTTAGTTAGATGCCACAATTGAACAGATCCCAAGGGACTTAATGCTTTATTTTTAACATTTTTAACTGCATTTCCACCTTAGCAATTATAGCTATGGTTTTCATCTTACTTAGGTGTTCACTTTTAGAGTTATTATACACATGTTCATTAATATTATGATCTGTTTTTACACAAAAACCTGATGAAGTATTTATTTGGTATAAAAGAGATCTTTGTTAAAAGTTTATAAGTCAGTAATATTTATTCTGATAGATGTCAAGTGGTAGATTTTTTTGTTAGTTAATTAGTCATTTTGAGTTGGTTTCTTAATTAATAAAGTTTGGATTAGTAGGTTAGCCTTAATAAGCTGTCCTTATATATTATAATTTGTCTCTAGCTTTTAAGTTTAAGTTCTTAGGAAGCACACTCTCAGTTTACACTATGGTGTTAAGGGGGAAGCAAAATATGATTAAAGGAATAAGTTTATTACTTTTGTTGCTCTTAACAGAACCACCCTCTGTAACCACTCCCTTGCTTATAACCTGATTATATATAAATAATGGATGTCTTTAATGCTTTTCATTATACTCAGCTAGTATCGCTTGATTGTGTGTTTCAATACAGGCTATTCCATTTTTAACTCAACCGTGGACTAGTTATTATTTTATTATTTTGTAGCACATACGTACGTACGTATTTTACTGTTCGAGTTTCATTAGTGAACTAGTTGCATAACATATTTCAAGGACTGAACTTTACATCCTCCACACCGCAAAGTTTCTGGTTGGTTTGTTTTTGACCCAGCAGAGATTGCATACTAGGTTTTATGAGACTTTGAAGGATACCACAGATTTTTCTTTTTGCACCGCTTATATTCCACTTCTACAGAAGATATCTCAGCTATATATAACACCTTTTACAGTGAAATGTAATTTTACTTTGATAATTTATTAATTCAGTCTAAGTTAAAAAAGATCTAATGTTGTGTACTGATTAATGAGTACAGTTACATAAAAAAGCCCCTGTACCCTAGATATATATATATATATATATATATATATGTAGAGTGAGAGAGAGAGAGAGAGAGAGAGAGCAGGTCAATTAATGCTAAGGCTGTGAGTTAGGTAAAGACCTGTTTGTGGTGGTAAAAAGTAGCTTGCCTTCCACATCAATTTGTTAAAAGTATATAACACTCTGCAGTTAGTAGCCTGACAAGAAGCAGTTAAGCTCCTCAGTTTAGAAGCAGGCCTAAAGTGAAAATTTGCATTCACACAATGCACTCTTTAAGAAGAAATAAGGGACAGCATAACATTATTATAGCTGGCAAGCTAATAAAAAAGAAGCATTACCAAGATCTGCATTACACTCCCTCGTTTTTCAGCAAGTCTCCCTCTACCCCAGAAACTCACAGGGACTACTTAGCTACTACTGTGCAATAGTTTGCCCTTCTGTCATGTAAGTGCAGTGAGGGCTTACCATGTCACCCCCCCCAGGTAACTATTGGATGAGGACACAAGAAGTAGCATCCAACTAGGTGGCAGCTATGTCTGTGAGGTTAACACTTCATGATTATATTTAGTATCCACATAAATATTCCAAATCAAACACCTTTCTTTCTACTTTAATGAACAGTATTTGCAGGTATGCATGTACTGTAATGACCAACTGTAGTGCATTATGTATCTAGTCTTATTTTCCTGCTGTGCCATAACGTCAGATGCTCGCAAACTCAAGTATGCCAAGCCTTTCTGATTTCAATATTCTCATGCAATCACACAAACTATTAAACATGTAATGTTTTCTTACAGATAAAACTTAACTTTCCAGATTTATTATGTTTAAAATGCAGATAATGAATGGTTTCTGACCTTATAAAGCTGAGTAGCGATAACTCGAGGATCTGTGCTTGCATCTGACCACTCACATATCTTAATTTCTCTTGCGAATTTGGAGAGAAGCTGTAATACTGTAGGGTGTCTGATGTTGCAGGTACCTGAAACAGAAGCACAGCATTACTTCTGAGTGCTATTCCTTCCACTATACATTAAATTATTGGCACAACAAACTACAACAGTGCAATCATTTATTTGTGCAAAATGTGTGATAACCCTGAGAAAGTTATTTATAAGGCTTCCTGCGCTTCACAGTCTTTCCCCATTACTTCCATTTCATACAGCCTATGAGCCTTTCCTCAAAAACCCACTCATGGATTCATGTTTTCTGCAGTAGAGTGTTCCAGAAAGAGTGGATATGAACTGTACCATATAACAAAACACTTCATTTCTTCCCCGACCAAGTCACACAGATAATGGATGCTTTCTGCACTGCAAAGTCTTTCAAGGTTTTTATTTTTAATCTTAAAATGCAGAGCTACATTAACAAGAACTAGTCTTTATACTTGAATAAATTGTTCCATACCAATTTCATTTTCATTAGCTGCACATATTACACTTGAAGAAAGGCCGTACTGAGGACAGAGTACACGCTGTAAGGTAAACCAAATAGAGATCCACGAAGAAATGGCTTATAGTGAATTACTTAACAGAGTTTTCCTGGATAAACACATGGAAAACCCTGACTTTACTGTCTGAGCTTGCAAATAAGAAGTCTTCAGGGCTGTTAATTAGTGCATTCAGGTGTGTCTTGGACTTGAAGGTACTTATCTTAAATTAACTAGTGTTAGGACTGCAAAATGATTAGCACATAAATCACACCCGCAGAATATAACATAATCTAGCTAGTTTGCACCATTTTATTTCTGGCTATGATACTGTGCATTTTGTGTGTGTATGTGTGTGTGTGTGTGTGTGTGTGTGTGTGTGTGTGTGTGTTCCATGCATTTTTATAAATGTGGTTTGTTAAAAGAGAAATATTTGGCTTTGTTTGACTTAATCCCCTTTTGTCTAGCACTGTAGGAATGTACGCTGTGTGTTTTAGTCTGAGACTGGCAAAAGAAAATTTCTTTTTCCTCCTGTTTTGCAATCTCAGAGTCGGTGTGTGTGTGTGTGTGTGTGTGTGTGTGTGTGTGTGTGTGTGTGTGTGTGTGTGTGTGTGTGTGTGTGTGTGTGTGTGTGTGTAGCTCGACAGATATGTCTAACCTTTCAATGAACAACTATACTGTTGAGATGCATTCTACTGAAAAAACACATTCATGAAACATGTAATCTAAAATGCACTCCCCACATCCCCACTTAAAAATATATGTGTGTGTGGGTGTGTGTGTGTGCGCGCGTGCAGAAAAAAAACAAGATTTTAGAAGTTTTTTATCCGCTTCAATTATATGTTTGCTTATCCAAACAATTTGATAATCCAAACTACCCTAGGTCCCAATTAGTTTAAACAATTTAATATTTACTGTACTTTTCAGTGCATTAAGACTTTTGAATCATTCAAGTGCAGAAAATAACACATTTTCTTCTCAGTAGTTTTACTGTACTTTATCCCAGCTTCTTATTAAGACTTATTTTTAAGTAATAATCCACAAATGTATGTGGGTATATCAAGATTTACCCATGGTTGGTGTGATCTTTCTTAAACAATATCTTTGTATAATGGCACTTCAGTCTTTGCATTGTCTTCTGTGGGCTAATGTACTGCACATGTGGACAGTATTTGTGTTCCCACTCTTGTATAATACATTAGTGCAGTGCTGGAGAAGTAACAGAGAAAACTACATCTCTGTAGCTGCTTTTTTTAATGTTTAAAAAGTCTGGAATTTAAGATGGACAGTGGAGAAATACAAGGAAAATCAGGCATGTTTCTTTTTCTTTCATTTTACAGAACATACCTGATTTTTCTCGTATTTTGCTGTCCCCAGCATATGCCAAGAGAAAGTCCTTCCGCTCAATAATATCTCAGTGGCCACTGGCCAGACTTTTTTCTATTTGTATATGCTGAATTAACAATGGGCGTGCTGGCTGGGCTGTCCAATCAGTGTGCTCATTTTTGAATAGCAATAAACAGACATTGTATAAAATTGTATAAACAGTGTTCCCAGCATTTTTAAGAATTACTACCCCCGCCTCCCATTACTGAAGCTTACTAGGAATTGATTTTGTGCCATTGTTAACAAAAAATCTCTTTGAAACACTTATTTGTATGCTATATAAAATAAAGAACACCAGTCTGACATTTCCAGATGATTGGCACTTGTTCTTCTTTTTTGTGGACCACTTATTTTGACTTTTTAAAAATCCATTATAAATATTCCTTTCAAGCAGCCCCACTGAAAATAACATTCTTTCCCTACAAAATGGAGAAGGTCCTTGTTATATGAATAAGTAGCACCATTGGAATACTGCTCTAAAAATGTCATCCAGCTTTTACAGTTGCTTTGTATATACGGAAGATAGAATACTATAAAAGTGTAAACGTATCCAGCATGTGCCAAACCCCAAACCAGTTTGTGAAGAAGAAGAGGTTCTTATTCTAAAAAAGTAGAAAGGATTACCATTCTAAACACCAAGCATCTCTGCTTTCAAATTAAAATAAAAAAGCTAAATCTTTTTTTTTAATTAAATATACTTAAAAATTGAAATCAAAGCAGTGATGTTAAACAAAACCAATTCTGTAGCAGTAAACATCTCTGCTTCCAATTTCAGTCTTTATAAACTCAGACTAATACATTAAATAACTAAAGTCCTTATAGTATAAAGACTTGAATCAGGTATAGCAATTATCTGCAAATGATACTTTTCAAGTTGTATATAACTAATTATGTCCTCTGAGCTTTCCTTTGAGGTCATAATTATTTGAATGCACCTCAAAAAGTACATCTAGTAGTGAGTTAAAGCTGTTCACTTACTAAATTAACAAAAATGTAAACCAAACATATTTAATAATGGTTACCATAAAATTATGCATGTGCTATAGGAAAAATGCATTGTTTAATCAGAATTACAGGATCTTATCTTTTGCTGATATTCTTAATACTGTTAACTTAAGCATTATAAAATCTTATACTATAATTAAATGTTTCTTGATTTTAATATGCATCTTCATATTTTGAACTTACCTTTGTCATGACATCAGACTGTAAACAAACTAACAGACTATTTACTTTAACAGGAATTCCAGGAAGTGTTTTTTTTCCCCATGTGCAGTTTCCTTCCATGCCTACCAACCATTAGCACCTATCTAGACCTAGTACACTGGTTCATTCATTTTTGTGTCATGTCTGCTGTCAGTCCAGATAGAGCCACCCTTCTTTAACAGAGATTAGCTTTTTAAAATCTGAATTGCCAACAGAGGATGACACTGCAGGTGAGAGGTCACCAGTGGAGGGGGGAGGGGGGTGGCTGTTAACCAGCCAGCTAGCCATATGAGGTGATTTATTTCACCCCGTATTACCCTGTGGGAGACAACACTCTCTGGCAGAGCTAATTCTTTCAAACACTTTATGGCTAATGCAAGATGACGCTGAAGGTCAGTAGCAGCAGTAGGGATATCGTCCATTTAATCATAGGAAACAAGTAGTTTGACCTAAACTTCCTTACCTTGTATTTTTGCTGTGAATTTCACTGAAATAGTGCATGCAGTGTATTCCCAATGAAGTATGCACACTATTGTACAGGTCCCTAAATCTGTTTGTGCTGCATGTATGGCATGGTCAGGCACAGACTGTAGTGTGTACTGCTGTCATACCATTTCAAGTATCTGCTGGAAATTAGTGGTGCACCAGAATATGATGTTTCCTTCCCTTCGACCCCATGATGTGCAAGTCAGAATCTGTAGTTCTGAACATGGAATTCAATGTTTCTTTAGAGTAGTATGCAACATGACTGATTTCACTAAGGAAATTCCTTTAAAAAATTCCCACCCAGAGCATTCCATTCAAAAAGTACCATCCAGAGCAGTCTTCTCAGATTACTCACATTTCTGAGGTCTCAAGTACATCTAATTCACATTTTTTTAACCCTGAGCACAGTACTTCCTGAAATACTTTCACTCACCATTTGGACTTCATTAGTGCCCACCCATAATATTTTTTTTATTTTCTTAATCCTTTGACTTTTCCTTTTTTTCACCAATTGTTCCCTAATAAACCTAAAAACGTTGACTGTGTACAAAGAACTTCACCATACATATGCCACTAATCCTTCTGATTAGTTAATCAGTTTATGTAGTCAAATGACATGACCAGAAATATGAGTGCCTTCTGTGACTTGTATGACTAACAGGTAAAACCTAGACATTTAGCTATAGATCTAAGATGCTAGCTTTATTGTTTAGGACTGATTTCAATTTGCCCAGATTGTGCAAAAGGTAATTTGTCTAAAAGTTAATCAGGGGCATCACTTTGCTGATAACTGCCCCACAGCAGACTTTTGCTAAGATCTTGGCAAAGTCTGTATTCAGTCCCTACAGTGTAGTGGTGACTGCTCTCTGCTAAGGCTTTCCTGCACAGCCATGCAAAATGCAACAGATCAGGATCTGGGACATGGTCTTATTTACTCTATTAGCTACTAGTTACTGTATGAAAGAGCTTGCCCACTTATAAGACATCTGGTGGGTAATGTTCCCATGACTGTATTTACCGGTAGGATGAAGTCAGTTAGCGAATACCCAGTGGAGCAGCGTGATGAGTCTCCTATAAGTCACATGACACGTATTTCAGTGGAAGATACCAGACTGTGGGTGATGCTCATACAAGCTTTTTCTGCCTTATGTGCACTACACTGTTACTTACAAGGCCTTTTTTCTTACCAGTGCCAGACTTGTGTGTTATGCTAGTATCTATGTACAATGCCATGTCATTTGACATTCAGTGTACTCTAGCCTTTATTTGTGGTCTACTTTAGGACTGACAGAACCTGCTAAATATGTTTTAACATTATCCAGCATCTAAATTTACATTATCATCTTCTGACTGCATCAAATTAGGTTCATAGGTTCATAGGTAGGTTCATAGGTAGGTACTAGGCTACTGGCCCTAGGGCCTATACAAGCCTAGCCAAAAAGGTACCTTGGCTTTCGCCACCCAAGGAAATTATTTTCCTGTGCCCCTGTCAAGCAGAGCGAGAGAAGTGATCCCAGGGGTGAATTTCCCATTTCCCATCCAATATAGGTTCAAAGGTAGGCTTAAAGCATTTTGCACTTATCGGCTCTTCAGACGACTCCTGGGCAAAGTTGAGTGCTGCCCTTGATATGGCATGCTAACATTTCTGTCTATTATTTCTCCGTCTAGTTTAAATTATATTCATACCCATGAACTTTCACCTGCCTGACTCCACAGATACCCATTTCCATCTTTTCAAGAGGAAACGGCTGATAATTAGGCAATGCCTTGTCCTCCTATGTCCCCTCCCATCTTGGGCTTAGACAACTGAACCATTCAAGAAACCCTCTTGCTACTTACGTAAAGCTTCAGTTCTCTTACAACCTGTAGGATAAGTACACATTCCCTTTATTTATATGGGTATCTGTTTATTTATTTAATTTTGTTAGTTAGGTAATTTAAAATGAGCTACTAGCTTCTGTACAATGGGAGACCTGGTGAGAAGGCTCCATAATATAAGCCTAATAAGTGTCAGGTTGGTATAAAGGCAAAGTTGTTTACATTACAGGCACAAGGTACAGGGTTTGATTCTCACATGGGGGTAATTGAGTAGGCTTAAAATGGCACACAAGAGCAGTTAACCTTGTACTAATTTATGAACCTATAATGCAAACTTCTGTGATTTTTTTTATTAGTCTCACGAAGAGAAAAGCATGTCAATTTGCCAATCTCTTGCTAATAGTTAGAAATGACTTCCGCTGTTTTCCTTTTCTCTCTCTCTCTCTTTTTACCTGTGTTGGATATTTCTAGAAAAATATTTGAAAGAGTCAGAGTTTTTCTTAATCATCATGCCATTAGCCCTTCTTTGAACCATGCCTGATCTGTCTTGCCTGTTTTCCTCGGTGGTTAAAGGAAATGCCTATCTCAGCCATGGACAAAAAAAAATAGGCTCAGGATTATAAAACAAATGAGTCTGACTATAATTATTTATAGTTCAAAGGTCGGTGCTTAACTTTTGTACTCTGTGGATAACTCTTAACAGTCAGTCCAGTATACTGTGAGCCAATTTTTATTTTCCTGATGTGGCTGTATATTAACTCTTTTTAGAAAATATCTTGGAGAAGCAGCTATCCTCACTGGATAACTGACATTCCAAAGGGAAGTGTTAATGTAAAGGGACAGTCTGGTAAAATGAAATCAACCCAATCTGGCATGAAGTTCTTGTGCTGAGTCTGAAATCATTTTCAGGAGTCATCATTCCCTTTCCCCATGTTAAGCATGGGGAAAAAGAAAGACATAACTAAAGCAAGTAACTACAGAAGATTTAATGCAAATAACGGCAGCAGTAGAAGTTATATGGATGTGTCTTCATGTGTGACTGTCTGTGTGTGGGGGGGGATAAGGGTGTGGGGGCACTGGTAAGGGTCTGCAATCCCTCTGATAGCATCAAACTAAAATACTTTACAGTGGCTATTAATTATGGATAAATTCATTCAACAGATTTCAAGCAGATATTGGAGCTGTACACAATTACAAAGTGAATTTGCTTGTGTGTTAGTGCATGTTTGTGTGTGTGTGTGTGTGTGTGTGTGTGTGTGTGTGTGTGTGTGTGTGTGTGTGTGTGTGTGTGTGTGTGTGTGCACACGTGTATATGCTTCTGTGTCCATGTAGGAGACTTTCAATGCTTTGCACTGAGTATATATAACTGGTGCTGCTATACATGTATTTGTTCATTTGATGACACTAAGACACCTGAGGTGTGCAAAACTAGTAAAGCTGAGTACATTGCTGTCTGTCTTTGTGTGATTATCTGTGCCTGTATCTCTGTATATGTGAGTCATACTCAACTGCCCAGATTTTCACAGAATTTCCATATTTTTGCCTCATATCTTTAGACTATTCCTCTCAAATGTTTTGGCTTTCTGACAAAACATGGAGGACTAAAGTCACTATATAATAATAGGCATTTGAGTTTCAGATTTTATAGCTGGCAGAAAATGCATGACAACAAAACACATTTTATTCTAGCAACTTTCTAAGTTTATAAGAATAATATTTAAAATGTGTACCTATTTTTGGCCCTTTGCCCCTCCCCATTATTTTTGGTTTTGTCCAAATTTTTTGCGATAAGAGGTTGAAAGGTATGATGTGAGTGTGTGTGTTTGTAAACATTTTAAATACTTGCATGATTTAGATTCTACAGTATGTGTAAAATACTTTCACCAACAACACAACATTAAAACATTAGGCAGGAAAGCTATTTCACATCAAAGACAATGTGTGTATGTGCACGTCTGTGAGTTTGTGTGTGTGTGACACACACACACACACACACACACACACGCACACACGCTGTATATATAGAAAAGCAAATGCCGATCCATTTAATAGGTAGATATTTTCTAAGCACAGTAATGCCCTCCATGGTTGGCCTTACTGGGAAGAAATGGACATTCCGTGAATAGAAAAGATTTCTTCATTCAGCATTAGGCCTTATGATACCCCTGCACAATCTGTTTTTTCCCTGTAATGCCCACTGGAGGGCATTATTTTTATAACACGTCTTGCTTGTTTTTTATGTGTGGCTTAAGGTTTCTGAAACAAGTAAACTGATGATTTCACAATAATAAAAGAGGACTATTCATAGACATTACATGGCTGAAATTATTGATTTTTTTATCTTGTCACTAGTTCTCTGCTGGCAATTCTGAATATTTTTTTTCACTTTGACAAAGTGTACCAATAATATTTGCACATAAGATATAACAGGGAAATATGTACAACATGGCAGGTTCACATCTTAAACAAACAGGATTCTTGTGTACATAAATGGCAATATTAAAGTTGTATGTCATTAGAAGTAGGAGTGTTCAGTTTATATGATTCATCATTTTGCTGCATACTTACTCACTCTAAAAGAAAAATCCTGTTAGGATACACAGCAGCATTTTCAAAACAAGAAAATAAGTTATTTTTTAGACTATTTTTTCATAAACAGCTAAACAGAAACAGTATAATAAATGCATAAATTATTAAAAATGCATTTGCTTCAGAGTTGTCTTCATGGTTTACCAGAGAAATATACAAGTTATATTAGCTTAAAATGTTTATGCTAGTAGATACAGACCTCAGTAAGAATGTATATGTTAAAAATATAACTTGGTACAAAAATGTCATTGTCACCTATTCATTAGTTTATATTCTCTAAAATAAAACTTAAATTCTTCCAGTTTCTAAGATTGCAGTTATGAGCCTTGAACGATGAAGGGGAAACCTTCCTGCATACTATACCATGTTATCTCAAACAGTGATCCACAGATTGCTTTTTGACAAGAGAGTGCAAGTCTGTTTATGAATCATGTGTCATTTAGTAAGATGGCTGACAAACCCTTTCCCCTGTGTTAGGTATGCTGGATTGGCCGTGTCTATGAAATAAACAGTCTGCCTGGAAATAGTATATTGCATTCTAACCAAACGCAAAATTATTATTTCACCTATTGTGGATTGTTATCAAAAGGTTTTTAGACAGATACTGACCATGGTGCAAGATAAGCCATGGAGTAGTTTCATGTTACATCTATATACAGCAGTAACAGCAAGTCTGCTTTTAGAATTTCAAAGTACCTATATTCATGGCCATTCAGTACCTCTGTAATATAACCTCTGTGTTCTAATAAAATGCAGCAATATTAAAATATATAAGATTTTTTTCAGATTCTAACAGAAAGACAGTTAAGAGTAAGCTTACTCTCTTTGCTAGATAGAACTGTTTGGGTTAGTTAGATTTTACCAAGAATTCAGCACATTTTCCAGCTTTGTGCATTTCAAGCATGCATTTCTCCTGATTAACTGTTTCATTAGATCTCTGGCAAGTACAATATTTAGGATCCAATAAGCATTTAGCATCTTTGCCAGTCTTCTGCATTTCAGGCATAGACATACAAACATTTATTAACTGATTATTTTTTCTCTGAGGACTGGACATTTTTGACACTTTGATAATGTACAAATTCACTGCTTTGGGGCACTTTTGACTCCTTGTTTTACCTTTGTTCAGCCCTCAGATTCCCTGTTTATGTAGTCATGAGGTTCAATGTATATTGTAATACAACAATACATTCTAATTGGCATGATCAGAAAATGCTATGCTTATGAACTACTGCTGACATTAGGATCTGAAGTCAAAAACCCCTGAACAAATACCATTTCATGCAAAGTGCCTTCACCTGCTACGAATTCCATGGATACAGAGGCTAGTGCTATACTACTCTTTCATAAAATATGTTTAGCTGTTTGAGGATGTATTGTAATCACTGCACTATGCCTTTTTCTGGAAAGCAATATGCAAGTCTGAACTCAAAGAGTGTGGCATTAAACTTGCTGTGTTACAAGCGGTTTTGCAGGTGATCTGTCACAAACGAGTGGATGAGTTTTCTAGGTCATCCATGGAACAGCTCCAGTTTAACCACTGTGCAAGGCAGACCTGATGGCTTTGACCTCACATTCTGCAAAGCCTCATTCCTATAGTATACACGACAGAACAATAAATGCTTGAAATCATGCCAGCTGTATATGAACGCTTTGCATTTTGTATATGTAGTCTAATTTCCAATACTCATACTTCTAATCAGGATTTCCTAGTCTTGAAGATGCTGTTTAAGCACTTAGTGAGAATTAATGCTTCAGGCTTCCAAACTTCAATAAATTAATGTTCACAAAGACATGCTACATCATATAATGTATCACAGTTTTCCATGTCTGACATAAAAGACTACATATACAACATCCTATAGTATATGTGTATGTGTATATGTATATATATATATATATATATATATATATATATATATATATATATATATATATATATATATATATCATTGTAGGTAAATAATAAGACATGCTGAATGCTTTGTGTTGCAGACATTAGTGCACTCTCAGAGTAATGTAATAAATTCATAGTCACAATGGACTGGTGTCTTACAGAATTGCATGTGCAGGAACAATTGTATTGCACAAACCACAGCATATTTTATTGTTCATATAATACTGATACATATACCTATTTTTGCAATAATGGGAAAAACAACATTTTAATGGCATTATTAATTATTGGTTTACTTTTTTCTTTTATTAAAGTTTGGTAAAGTCAGTGCCTTCAGCAATTTGAAACACTGAATAAAATAAAATAACCATATTAACTGTAAGTAAACTTTATTTTTCTGCAGAATCCTGAATACTTAAAGTGCTTATACTGCAATAGTTACTCCAACTATATTAAAAAAAAGTTTACATCATTACATAAAAACAATAATTACAAAAGTTATCCCAAAGATATTGTCATTTTCAGTGAGCCATTACCTGACAAGCTCAAACTGATGACATTTATAACTTATCATATGTTTTTAACATCAGAGACAGTTTTGTTAGTTGTGATGACTTCACAAATAAAGTAACTGATTTGAACTTGTCCGACTGTAGTTTGTTGTAAAATGAGCTAGTTAAGCGCAGCATATCAAACATCATCATATTAAACCACTACTTCCAAAACGCAATAGAAAGAAGCATAGTGTTTGTGTATTTTAAGAAAAAAAATGCTTCACACTGTGAGTGAACTTGCGGATGGAATTTAAGTACTAGATGTGGTACTGGACACAGCATGTTGCACCCCGTACTTGTAATAAACATTTTACTTTCATACTTAGAAGATCTTTCAAGATCACAGGAGTAAGCATCCTAACAAATCTCTGGGTAAGTGCCATTCCAACCTGGTCCAGATAATAAGCAGCCATTTCCTTTCAAAAATGTTAGCTTGGATTCATTGACTACTTTATAGCTTTTGATGAAAATTGTGTTTTATTATTACTTAGCTGCTTAAAGTTGCTGTCTTCTTTTTGTCTTTCTCCTTGATAGGCGCACACACACACACACACACACACACACACACACACACACACACACACACACACACACGCACACACGCACACGCACACCCACACACACACACACACACACACACACACACACACACACACACACACACACACACACACACACTCACTTGTAGCACTGAAATCAATTGCTGTTTCACTGATTCAAATTAACCAAGAATGGCACAGTTGCATAGCATCATTGAATTCCATATAAAAGCAGACTCCCCATATGGAGACTCCACTTCTACACCCATGCATATTTTTATCTATTTATCTATCTATATCTATCTATATCTATATATATATATATATATATATATATATATATATATATGTATGTACGTATCTGTGTGAGTGTGTGTGTGAGTGTGTATAATAACTCTGTCATCGCAGAACAATGGGGATAAGGCAAACTTTCTTACTCCCAATCTTCCATGTTTTCATGTTTTTGCTGTTTCCAGTGTGTCCCTTGATGAAAAGGAAATGCTGCACACACACACACACACACACACACACACACACACACACACACACACACATATACATATATATATATATATATATATATATATATATATATATATATATATATATTTAATATCATGGAAGTGTTTACTTTAGTTGAAAGTGTTTTTAGTTGACATCTGCTTTGTTGATTGAAGTGCAGGATTGCATATTCTCTGAGGGTGGAGAATATGCTCTTTCCTCTGTATTGTGTTTTTTAGTATATATGATATAGGGAATGTACCGGGCGGTGCAGGGTGATTTTCCATTCATGTAAAAAACAATCTGTTATTGTTGCATGTTCTGAGGCTTGGTCTAGAAGCATGCGTAATGGTGTGCCAATATTTTTGTTTGTGTGCTGAATTTAGTGACATAGATATTTGCAAGACTTACAGAGGTGAGGAAATCCCTGAACTGTGAGTAACAAACTTTTCATCAAAAAGGAAAGAGAAAAAAAATACTTTATTTTAATGTTGCTTAAATATTTTAAGTTGTACTTTAGTGCCCTGTGTGATGATGCATCTTTAAACTTTTCTGAGATTTTTTTTTATGTTTTATTTCGAGAAGTTATCTGTTTGGATTTTTTGCTTTGTTCTGGAACCTTAGTCTTGTAGTTTAATTTGCAATTGAGTTTTTACATTACACTGCACTTCTATCTTCACAAGTAGAATTACTTGTAAAAGCTAACTATTTGTATTTTAAAACCTGCTATGCCTTACTCTTTTAGTTTAATTCACAGCTGGGAAAAACTGTGAACTACTGCCATATTTGGTCATTTACTACTGCAGTTTTTCCATAAACAGTGTTACTGGTAAATTTCTGAATAGTTTGGTACCTTCTCCAGGATCTGTGCTTCAATGCTTTTCCAGTCGTTGAAATTCCTTTTTTTGCTCTTATAACTGTTTTATATTTTGCTTATCATTTACCTTATAAAGTTGCATGCCTTTCTGTTCCCCTGTTACACTCCTGTGCCTTTCTGTTCCCCTGTTACACTCCTGTGCCTTTCTGTTCCCCTGTTACACTCCTGTGCCTTTCTGTTCCCCTGTTACACTCCTGTGCCTTTCTGTTCCCCTGTTACACTCCTGTGCCTTTCTGTTCCTTTCTTCTTTGTGTCTGTCCTTCAGACATTAAACTAGGTTTCTGAAATAGCCCCAGGCAAAAACATTGGTTTTGATTATGGTTAGATTTTTTGACATTTTGTGTTGCACCCATCACACCCCCTGCTAATTATATGCATCAACTCTGAGGTCATACAACAGTGGGGAAAAGGTATAACTTCAATTGTGTCTACATTTTCTGTTTAGATATTTTTGTCAGTGTTAAGTGTTTACATATTGATGTAATTAGATCATTTTAAGTGTGCCCCTTACTATCTGTATATCTTATCTATATTTCTTTATTTCTACACACACACACACACACACACACACACACACACACACACACACACACACACACACACACACACACACACATAAAAATACAAATACACATGTATATATGTATATCTATGTATGTATATACATATATATGGGTCTACTTCAGTAGACCGAGATACCACTTACCTGAAATTCAGATAACCAAGACAAAACGACTGACAGCATGAGGACATTGACGTCCTGTAACACCAACTCACCACTCCAGGTAAGTAAACACTTCACCTTCCTGTTGAACTTTGTCCCTTACCCTGTGGTACTGCAATCTCGGAGTTGGTATATTTAGTTAGGGGAAATGCGGGCAGTACAGCCGCCCACATATGGGGTTGTAGGGGGTGAAGCCCTTCACATTGGTTGGTTTGAATTCATTCGTTTCTTTTGTTTGTAAGGATGGCCATGCATTTACATAACTGGATTGGTGAGTTGGTGTTCTGGGACATCAGTGTTCTCATGTTGTTAGCCTTTTTGTCTCGGTTATATGGGTTTCGGGTAAGTGGTATTTTGGTCTTATATATATATCTGTGTGTGTATGTGTGTGTGTACATGCACACACACACACACAAACACACACTTATTTGTACAGCTATACTTCAAATTTCCAGGGTTCTTGTCAAATGTCATTATGTCTCAGATTTCTAGGTATCTTGCCATTAGTCATTTCTGGCAAGCATTTAACTTATTTTTCATTTTCTTTTACACAGATCAAACTGCATGCATCTCCCACGACTGATGTGTTACATTTTCTTTCACAGGTCAGTGGAAATCATTTTGCTTCCTTGGTAATAGCCACTAGAATTAGTTTTATTGGAAGCTTCTTTGTTAATCTGAACATTTCAGAGCAGAAGTCATAGTCTGACTTATGCCATGCTGATGAGGTCTTAATAAGATTGAAACGTTCACCCATGCAGTCAAGGCTGGCTTCACCTGAGTTCATTATTAAAGATCTGTGTCATTCTACACTCTTGAGCTAGCATGCTAAAATGCTAATTTAAAAAAATTCCAGGAGAAATTGACATATCCTCAATCATGCCTTGATACATAAAGATTTGTATATGTATTTGTACACTTTCCTATGAATGTTAAATTTGTCTTTAAATGTATTGCCTAAATCCCCATTCAGTTTCTTTGCTTAGATCTTTGACTTCATGAGTATTTTTCTTTGTTCCTGACAAAATATCATCCTGCTGCAATCAGATTGTTTCTGAGCTTCTATTCCCTGGATTAAACATATTTTTGTAGTTTGAGTGACAGCCTGAAGTCATGGGGTTGCCTGTCATATGCCTCTGATAGGAACAGTAATTCATGGTTTGTGACCTGCTTTATTCACAAAATGGATCACACAGCATAATAGCTGGAGGCCAGAGATTTAAAGCCTATGGGTAACTTTTAGATTCCAGTTTGGTTTCAACTAAATCCTGTTTTATAAAGATCATCAGTGCCCTTATAAGTTGTTACCAGACGCCTTTTCAGACTTGAAATAATAAGGTCTGTGGCATTCTGTGCATTCTATATGTTAATATTTATCTGGTAACAAAAACTATATATATATATATATATATATATATATATATATATATATATATATATATATATATATATATATATATATATATATATATATATATATATATAGTTGAGCCATATACTGCAGTAAAAGAAATCTCTTTTAATTTTTGAGGTTCCTTGATTACGTACATCAGTTTAGAAGCATATGTGTTATTTAAATAGTTTTCTTAGCTAGTAAGTATCCTTAGTAAATTTTAATATATTTTCCTGTGGGCAGGACTCACGTCCCATGAGAAAAAATATTGTTTGTGGTCTGTTCTTTTGTTGTACTGGAAAATTTGGTAAAAAGTTCTCCATGGTAAATAATAGTTGCATTTTGGTTCTCAGATTTTATATTTCATGTTAATGTTTTTATCTGCCTCTATTGCACTCATGCATATGAAACTACTTTTTCAGTGACCTCTTTCCATTTTCTTACACCTCACTTTGTGAACATCTACCTTGTTGCTTCAGTCCTGATCATCCATTTCCCATACAAGATAAAAGCCAAAACCTATTTGCCCATGAATGGCTGGAGTCTCTCCATAGCATAGGTGCCACTCATGCTGCCATCAGGGATATGTGGCTGTAATCCTTTCCTTTCTGGATGACATGACATATTTGTTCACAAAATGAGGGACTACTATACTTTCTATAAGTGCACATGCACGATTTTGCACAGACACACTGACAGCTACAATTTAGAGGTACTTTGGCAGTGTGAAACACGTCACTGGTCCTTAAGCTCCTTACACTCCAAACTAATCACTATCCAGTAGATCCAGGCAGTGTGGAAGGCTGGATTGCCACCTTCTTCTTATAGTGGATGAGATGGCATCTACCACTTAGTTCCAAATTTTCCTACTGACTCCTCCACCAAAGGGATTGCAGTCAGTGCTTTTTATCTCTCGCTGCTACAGAACTGACAAAAGTCTAGCCCCAGCTCCTTGGCACAATCTGTTTCTGGTGACACAACTGAAAAAAAATAAGTAGTACATAGAACAACAAAAATAAGACATGATCCGGTCAGGTGGTAAGGATAAGCCAATCATAGGCAAGGGACTTTAAGTATGTTTGAATCTCAGCCCATAAACCTAATTAATGCATGATGACATTAGTTGTGGATTAATATTGACGCATAACCATAACTGTAACATTAAAATCTCAAAATACATTCTTAAAATAACTCAGTGGTTTCTCATCCATCTTGAGTGCAATTTCTATGGCAAGATTCGACAGGGAATCCAGCTTTCAGAGGAAGCACAGGATTTATTCAGGACCCTCTCAGAATATGGTAAGGGTGCTAAGCAAATGGGAGCCCTGTGAAATGATGATTTGTAGTAGGGGAGGTTAACTCAAGAACAATATCTGTTTGCTGACTACTCACTCAGTATTCTGGATCTAAGTACACCAATGGGTGGGGAAAGTACTTACCTTACACAACTAACAATAGCAATCAAAGAGTGAGAGAAGGGCTTAGGCAGTTAGATTACCACATTGTGTGAAAGCCTGAGATACTGGCTTTTAAAACCACAACAACAAAAAGGTGGCAGGGTTGAGAAAAAATGCAAGCTGCTGTTAAGAAGCAAGACACATCAGATGCAGAAACTTGTTGTTCACAGTGTCAGCATGTGAGGCAAAACAGCCAAGAAAAGTTTTTGGTCCAGTACAATATAGAAATTTAATTAAACAAAGTTAAGGATAGAAATGCAATCAATAAAACAGATCTGTACAAACCAGATAAAGCAGACCCAAGAGCTTTTGCAACACAGCCAATGTGATATAGAGCTTTTTCCTTACATATTACATGTTCAGCCACTGACCCAGAAGGACCAACAGAAGATGGATGCCAGCTTACCCATCTTGGGGGAGCAAAAAGGCAGCTGAGCTCACAGTATCGGAGAGGTGCAGGGGTGCAGGTGTATCACCTGCTGTAAAGAGCTTAACATGGCTACACCGCATAGCAGTGCTTTATGTAGCCAGGAGGTTGTGCATGTAAGGTAGTACACATGCATCTCCTGAAAGCAATTGGGTTGGACACTGTACTGCAAGCTGCAAAGAGGGCAGGATAAGAGAGCAGATTGGTCTGCTCCATAATACCCATCCCTTACCTCTACCAGGGAATGAAAAGATCGGAAGTTTCTCATCTTGATGTAGGATGCAGTCAGATGTAAATTCTGTGGAATCAAAGAAAACAAACAAGAACAGCCTGGTGTTGTCACACAGGTAACTAAGACATCACAGATTTAATTGTATAGCTTTAATTACTCTATGATAGTTGTAGTAAAGATTAGACAACAGAAGAAACAGATGATAGTGGGGGATCAATTACTTGACAGAAAACTCTGCACTCATGAAAAAGGAGAAAATTAAACCCATACTTATATCTTTAGATTCTGTATCTCCAACATTCTGAACACACTTAATATCCCTGAAAAACTAATCTCTGCTTCTGTATGAATTATCCCCCCAAACAATACAATAATCCATGTGACATAGGGACAGTCCGCTAATGAAAAACAAGATGGTACATCAGAAATTAATACTTCTAACATTGTGAATTTATCTAGCTATATGCTAACAGATTTGGATGTTCACCATCTTTCATTGGCTTTTCCCATTAGGGGTCGCCACAGCGGATCATCTGTTTCCATTTTTTCCTGTCCTCTGCATCTTGATCTGTCACACCAACCACCTGCATGTCCTCTCTCACCACATCCATAAACCTTATCTTAGGCCTTCCTCTTTTCCTGTTACCTGGTAGCTTCATCCTTAGCATCCTTTTCCCAATATACTCAGCATCCCTCGTCAGCACATGTCCAAACCAATGTAATCTTGCCTCTCTGGCTTTGTCTCGAAACATTCCAACCTGGGCTGACCCTCTAATATACTTATTCCAAATCCTGTCCACCCTCATCACACCCAGTGCAAATCTTAACATATTTAACTCTGCCACATCCAGCTCTTACTCCTGCCTTTTTGTCAATGCCACTGTCTCCAACCCATATAACATAGCTGGTCTCAGTACCCTCTTGAAGACCTTCCCTTTCACTCTTACTGGTACTTGTCTGTCACAAATCACTCCTGACACTCTTCTCCACCCACTCCATCCTGGCTGTACTCTCTTCTTCACCTCTCTTCCACACTCACCGTTACTCTGAACTATTGACTCCAAGTACTTAAACTCATCCACCTTTGCCACCTCTACTCCTTGCATCCTCACCATTCCTCTATCCTCCCTCTCATTCACACACATATATTCTGACTTAGTCCTGCTGACCTTCATTCCTCTTCTCTCTAGAGCACATCTCTACCTCTCCAGGGTATCCTGCACCTGTTCCCTACTCTCACTACAGATCACAATGTCATCTGCAAACATCATAGTCCATGGGGACTCCTGTCTGATCTCATCTGTCAACCTGTCCATCACCATTGCAAATAAGAAAGGGCTCACAGCTGATCCTTGATGTAATCCCACCTCCACCTTAAATGCATCCATCACTCCCACTGCAGACCTCACCGCTGTTACACTACCCTTATACATATCCTGTACCACTCTTACATACTTCCCTGACACTCCCGACTTCCTCATACAATACCACAACTTTTCTCTAGGCACCCTGTCATATGCTTTCTCTAGGTCTACAAAAACACAATGCAACTCCTTCTGGCCTTCTCTGTACTTCTCCATCAGCACTCTCAGAGCAAACATCACATCTGTAGTGCTCTTTCCCAACATGGAACCATACTGCTGATCACTAATCATCACCTCCCTTCTTAACCTAGCTTCCAATACTCTTTCCCATAACTTCACGCTGTGACTGATCAATTTAATTCCTCTGGATGTTATGGTATTAAATAAAGACCTGCAATTTATACCTAGCAGGAGTGGGGACATTGTGGATGCTTTGACAGGTTTAAGACTGTTTGTCCACAGACTGAATCTGAAAGTTATTTTTAAAGATTCTTAGGTATGTAACAATCTTTCCAAATGTAAGAGAAGTAGTACATTTGTTCCACACAATAATTCTGTGTTAACAGCTTTTCGGGAGCTGTGTGAGTGTGATATTCATAAAGCTTTTCTGAATAAGAATGTACACAAATACTATAATTTAACTAAAGAAGAGAATGAGACCCTGAAAAGGCTAGAGAACAATCAGGATTTGGTTATTAAGCAAGCCGACAAGAGGGGTGCCATTGTGCTGTTTGATAAATCACACTATATGTATTTAATGACATTTTTCTTGGAGACTGAAGATGCTTTTAAACTGATAGATTTTGACACTGTGAGGAAATGTATTTCTAATGTGAATATGGTGGCGTATGAATTACGGTTACACAATTATATAAACTTGGAACAGTTTAATTTTTTCACTGTACCTTGTCCAGTTTTGCCTATAATATATGGCTTGCCTAAAATATATAAGTCTATGAATCCCCTCCCCCTCCCCGTGACCTATAGTCTCAGGGAGGGGATGGATAACTGAACCATTGTCTATTTATTTACAGGAAATACTAAGTGGATATCTGCATTTATGTAAGAGTTATATCAAAGACTCAGGAGATTTCTTGGAGAAACTGTATGTATGGTTTAATCAACATGATGGGACTGATTTTTTTCTTAGTAACTCTTGACATAAACTCCTTGTTTACCATGATACCGAACGAATATGGCTTGGAAGTAATAAGACAGTTTTTGAATCTTAATACTGAGATTTGTGCTAGGCAAATAGAAAATGCATGTGCAATTATTGATGTTGTACTCACTAATAATATATTTCTGTTTGACAATAAACCATATTTGCAAGTATCAGGGGTGACCATGGGTACTCCCATGGCAACGTTTTGTCGATGACTGCTTCCTGATTTGGAGAGGGAATGCTAATGAGCTGTTAGCATTCATTGCATATTTGGACAACACCACTAGTTTTTTGAAGTTTAAGTTATCTTACTCAAATCAGTTAATCACTTATCTAGATATTAACTCGATGAGAGATGAAAATGGCTTGCATACGAGTGTCCATAGAAAGGAGGTGCATGCAGATAGATACACACATTGGCATAGTATGCATGCACCCCATGTTTTTAGGGGGATTGTGAAAAGTCAACTGAGTAGAGTCAACAGACTAAATACAACAGAATGTACCTTCCAAAGTCAGATGGAAGTAATGATGAGTGAATTTACTAATAGAGGCTATGTTGGTCTTGATTTAAATAGTATAGCGGATGAGGTTAGGGATGAAAGGCAGACTAGCCTGTCCCCCTCTTTTAGTAATAGGACTAATGTCAGGACTGACAGTGGGAGAGGTGCTAATAAATTTAGATATATAATGAATTTTAATACTAAGTCTAAGGAAGTGGAATCTATAATATATAGAAACTGGAATGTTTTAATGTCCATGCCAGAACTGAAGCATGTTATTGGGGAATCCCCCTTTTTTGCCTATAAAAATGAAAGGAATTTGAAATGGAGGCTGTGCTATAAAGACCTACATTTAGGAAAGATCAGGAATGAGTCACATAGACAAGGTACTTATCCTTGTACAAATCGCAGTTGTTGTGCTGATATTATTACAGAAACTAAATGTGTGTATTCACTCACAAAAATATCTATAAATTTGAATGTTATGCAAACTGTAATACAGTACAGGTTGTATACTTAGCCGTGTGCCAAAAATTTTCCTGTTTTTATGTGGGAAAAAGTACTAGAAGGTAGAAAGATTGTATAATTGAGCATAGATCTGATATCAGAAGAAATATACCCACTAATGCACTGGCTAGGCATGTAAGTGAGAAAGGTAGTGACCATATATTTAAATTTAGTGTGATTAAGTTAGTATATGAGTATTAGAGGGGTGATGTTAATAACATGCTTGAAAATATACAATATGCTTAGATCACAATTCTGCAGGCAGACATATATCCTGGCATTAATAATGTGATTAGTATTAAACCAGTTCTATGTAAAAAGCAACAAAAGTTGCATTAATTATATAAATTGATGCATTTGCATTGTGTTTATTGTGTTTTAACTAATTATTGTTTTTAGTTTATTTTATATTGGACGGGCTGTGTCACATGTTTTATTGCTGCTACTATTTATTTGAATGGATAATTGATTTGTTATATTAGCACCGAAGAAGAGGAAACCTGAAAGCTTTGTTGTCGTTGAAAATAAAGTGAAGAGAATTTAAGTGAGCACTTCTGCTATCCTTTTTTTCTTTGTTTGACATAGGGAAATACTGCCAGCCAGGCTATCTGGAATTTTGTAAATAATTCTATATCATTTGTGAATATTGATATGATTTTTACAAAAGTGTGTGTAAAGTACTGAGCAAAAATGTAACCACAGCATGCCCTACTGAAAAAGAACAGGAATGTACCTGCCCTATTATGACTGTTTAGATGTATATGTTTAATGGAAACTGGAACACAGAAGGTTAACTTGAAAAAATTCAGGGAAAATAGTTGAAATTAAATTGTTTCATAACCACATAATAAAAGAGATGTTATCTTTCAGCTTCAGTGCAGTAGCAGACACAATGTCTAGAGCTAGAAGTTTTTTGTATTGACTTAAAAGAGAAGTAATTACTAGGTTTAAGATGTAGATGTGTTTTATTGCTTTATGAATTTCAGGATCTGCAAACATCTGAAAGAATGTATTTTTCAAAGAGAGATGGTAAAATACTGTTAGTCTCTGACAAAGGGGATTTAGCTTGGGAACTAAAGTCAGGTGACAAAAAGTAATGTCATCCAAGCTAACCCAGCAGTAATATTTGACATTAAATTAAGAACTCTCTGAGAGAGAGAGAGAGAGAGAGAGAGAGAGAGAGAGAGGCTGTGTGTTTTGTATTTTGTCTTTGACCTACCAATATCAGCTGGAAACATCCATTCACCTCTGCTCTTGCCTTGCTGTAAGTAGGTTTCTAGGGCATGTTAACTCTTTTAGATTCAGATAGGACTACAGTAAAGTATAGCTTAGATGCTTTCTTTATTTATTTGAGACTGTCCTGCAATGCTGTTTTATATATTTCCTGTGATTTTGAACTCTGATGTTACTGATTACTTACTGAGAATTGTCTTGTTCTTTTATTTATTATGAAATATATTTAAACCATTTAATCATAGCTGGACTTTTAGTTAAGCTCTTAGAAGACTTGCATATCTATATGGTGACACTGTACAGGCCACTCCTAAATAGCCTTGCTCTTGGTCAGAATATCATTTGAATTAATAGTAACATTGCACAGTAAGATTGGACACCTTTTGTTAAGGGCCTTAAAGTAGCTGATAAGGAGGGACTTGTGGCAGTGGAAACTACCTTATAGTCTCTGCAGAAAGGGGCATAGTTAGTAAACCTGTGCAGGCTTTCCCTGGTGTGTATGTGTGTGTGTGTGTGTGTGTGTGTGTGTGTGTGTGTGTGTGTGTGTGTGTGTGTGTGTGTGTGTGTGTGTGTGTGTGTGTGTGTGTGTGTGTGTGTGTGTGTGTGTGTGTGTGTGTGTGTGTGTGTGTGTGTGTGTTTGCATACAAATCAAACAAAGTGTGTGGGTGTGTGTGTCAGCTACTTGGGCAGGGTTACAAAGCCCTGGTTGGAAAGAGAAGGTACTGGAGATCTTGGTTTGGCCACTCAGCTGAGATCTGATCCCTATAGCTGTGCCAGTGGGGACTGTTATTGGGGATCGGGAAAAGGAGGGAGAAACCAGCCCCAGACTGACTGCAATCTCTGCTCTTAAGGGAAAATGCATGTTACTGTGTGTGCACTTGTCATCCTCCCAGTGTGTACATCCCCCACTGTTGTCAGTGGTGAGGACTGAGGCTTCTTTATTACTGGGGCATTACAACCCCTTATATAGTTCTTCTAAATCCATAGTTACCACCAGAACAGAGGAAAAGACATGGCATGTTTTACACTTTCTTTAAAAACAGCTGAGGTCTTGGGACATGTTTTAAGCATTTTCTCAGGCATTTATTTATTTATTTATTTATTGTTAGCCAAGTAAGTCTATTGGACAGATGTGTGTCTTTACAGGAACAATCTAGGAGCATTTTCTACTTACGCAACTTGCATGCAATGAAATAGCTTGGAGAAGGCAGTTGACGAAATTTTCCCTAGGACAATAGGCTGAAACTCATTAATTGCTCATAGCTTAACCCTGCGACTACATCTGTTATTTTTTCACACAAATATTCCACTTTTCACATTCTACATCATAACATTCATTCTATTACTAAAATAAATGTGAGGCAAATCTTAAAACAATTAGGGACAAAGGCTTAAAATTAGGGATATAAATTAAATGTTTGCATCATTCCTAAAGGAATTAAATAGACTAGGTGTGTGTATCCTGTGACTCACATAGCAAAATCATATTTGATCATATAGTTTAGTACAGTCACACATTTTGTACACACACACCTTACATTATTAGCAGTGAAGTTCGAAAGGCATTAGTATGTCCTGAGGAATAAAATGCAGGAAGTTAGAGCTTTTGTTAAGTTATTATTATGCATTTTATTTATATTATACTTTACAAGTCTGCCCTCTGAGTGGGAGGCAATCATGCCTTGTGTTAGAAAATAAGGTGGTGGAATATGACACTAAAAACATGCACAAATGTATGAAGCCTGAACAACTTAATATGCATAGTAAGTGAGGATAAAAACATTACATTTTTAATGTTCAGTTAAACAGGCTTTAACAATGTTACACAATATTGTACCAAAACAAAAAAAAAATGCCTGGAAAGGGCTATACAATATTCCTATTTTTTTCTCTGTGACATATGTCATCTGTATACTGTGAAAATGAGAAATATAATACTGAAAAATGAAAATGCATACCCACATGGTATGCCTTAAAAACTACCTCTGCTTTAGTTTTTTACATATTTCCAATGCTGCTCATACTCCAGTATAACATCACCCATCTGTATCACCAAATAATATAAAAAGGCATTAAAATCACTCTCTGGCTACCACTATCACTGTTTTTAAATGAGAAAAAAAATAGGGCTATTTTTCATTCCTCAAACTTTCTGATGATATCATTTTACTGCCTGTTTCCTAACAATGTTGTGCAATATTACAAGCGTAATGCTTAAAATGGTTATCAGACTGCCGTCATTTAAAATATCATTCTTATGTTTCTACATTGCTTCTTGGAGATGTCATATTCTAGCATTCCCATTGGTATATGTCACAGATGTAGAATAAAATGTTACAGAATTAAGCACTAGTCTAAAGTGATTTTACCATCCATAGATTTTCCAATGACTCTTTAACCTGTTGCTTCTTTCATACAATTAATGTACGAGAAAGTATTCAAAAATCCCCAGACTGCAGTAAAAGTGCTTGCTCTTCAAAGCTGCATACATTTTTAGGTTCTACTCCATTTCCAAAATTTCAGATCTGCCATATATTCTGACATCCATATTTCAGCACTTTGTCAATATGCAATAAAAAGAGGGGAAGCAACAGTCATGTGAGTAGGACTGCTTCAGTTATTTCACTTGGATTCAAGGGTCTTCAGAATTTCCAAAGTTTTAACCAATGTTTTATTGTTGCTGTTTCATCAGCTTTATGCAGTATAGAAATCATTATGAGCAAAAATAACTACTGCTTGAAAATAGCATTTGATTTATACTTGAAAATCAGTATTGGAATTTCCTGTCAGTCAGCATTCTGTCACTGTCTTGCCAAAGGGGTGCACAGTACAGAAGAAATTTCATCAGAGTGAATGGCTAACTGATTATTACTGATGGATTACATTTAATTTGGAGTGATACAACACTCGTAGCTCTTGCATCAGCATTTTGTTGGCTGTATTACACCACTGCTGAGCAATATTGAAATGAAAGGACTATTGTTACCAATTATATGAAGGCACCGTGAAGACAGAAATCTGAATATCCCGATCTTGTATTAAAAACAGCATAATGCAAAAGGCTTGTAGCTTTATACGTTATTCCTCTAACAGTCAAAGGGAAAAAAGGGTGCATGTAGGCTCAAGCAGTATGGAAATTAATCATATAAAATCTACATTATTGTTGCAGTTAGACTTAATTTCCTGCCTTAAAATATCCCAGAATGTGATACTGAGGATTCATCTCCCAGATGCACAGTTCATCTACATACTCTCAACTCTCTCTTCACTCTGAGAAAGACACAGACTCAGAGCAAAATTTAAATACCAGAGATGAATACACACACGCATCTGTTAATGCAATTTTTCCAACTCCTACCAGATATATGTTTGTCTGTAGCTGAAGCAAACAATACTTGGGAGAATAACACAGCAAAGTAGCTGTACTATATACTCATCCAGAGTCACATTCACACCAAAACATATGCATGCATAGACAGACAGACAGCAGCAGACAGACAGACAGACATATGCACATGGTTATACTTGCAAACAGATACACAGAAACAGCCAAAGAATCTGATTAGTCATCACAGGTCTGTAAAATCTTTTCGGTGCACACCAAAAGTAAGTCAAATCATGCAGTTTCATATAGTTATTAGTGCGTGTTGGGTTGTGTGTCTAATAAATATTAATACACACCTATGCTTGTAATGCAGTCTATTGTTTATTGGGTTCATGCCTCAAAATATACAAAGTGTGCAATAATATGCAAGTGTTGCATGCCACAGAATGAATTATTCTATACTGGTGTGTGTGTGTGTGTGTGTGTGTGTGTGTGTGTGTGTGTGTGTGTGTGTGTGTGTGTGTGTGTGTGTGTGTCTGTGAGCACATATACTTATGAAAATGCATGCATATCTATGTATAAATTATATTTCTGTCTGTTCTATATGACTAGAAAGTAATTTTCAGTTACTTTATTCAGTTATACAATAATTTAAAGCATTGCTTGGAGCATTTTTTGATCTCTGTATTTTTCTAGTTTGTGGTGTACTCTAAAGCAAAACCAAAAACAAATAAAGTTCAGTCTTCTATTTTTGGAGTCACTGTTTTTGGTGTTTTGATTTTGTTTATATGTATAATCATCAAATAATTCCTGGTATGAATGTATTTAAGTCTTTTTTTTAGCCTCAAAATATACAAAGTGTGCAATAATATGCAAGTGTTGCATGCCACAGAATGAATTATTCTATACTGGTGTGTGTGTGTGTGTGTGTGTGTGTGTGTGTGTGTGTGTGTGTGTGTGTGTGTGTGTGTGTCTGTGAGCACATATACTTATGAAAATGCATGCATATCTATGTATAAATTATATTTCTGTCTGTCTGTTCTATATGACTAGAAAGTAATTTTCAGTTACTTTATTCAGTTATACAATAATTTAAAGCATTGCTTGGAGCATTTCTTGATCTCTGTATTTCTCTAGTTTGTGTGTACTCTAAAGCAAAACCAAAAACAAATAAAGTTCAGTCTTCTATTTTTGGAGTCACTGTTTTTGGTGTTTTGATTTTGTTTATATGTATAATCATCAAATAATTCCTGGTATGAATGTATTTAAGTTGAATAATAAAAAATAAAACATTTGTTAACCCACTGGGATGGCCATCTATTTTCTGAGACAAATAGAGAGCAATGACTGCAAACAGATGCTGGAGGAATCATGCAGAGGACTGCTGGACTGGCTGCATATATCCTTACACCTCTGCAGTGAGCTAACAAATATCAGAAAGAAAAAAAAAAAACACATTCATATCAGATAATTCTTTTATGAGTTGTTAATGGTTTATATACATAAGCATAAAAGCGATGGAAACTTAAACTTGATGTATTGCATTTTTCCCTCTCCCTATCATTATAACCCCTTTAAGGCTGACTTCTCTTTATTCTTAATTAAGACCCACTAGTACTTTACCAATTGTCCTCAAATTCAGTTCATTCTTTATATAGTTTTCCTAAGACGCAAAAAGAACTAGGCATACTTGCAGAATGCCCCATGCATGTACTACTGTTTATTTTACATTGGTATTATTTATAATTAATTAATTTCATAACTCTATATCTGTAATATAATAGTACAATGAAAGAAAAATGAGACAGTGTCAGCCACAGATGACAGCTAAACACCCTTAGCTACTACTTCAGCATTCTTCAAGCTATACATGTATTTCTGTCTGTATTTCGATTACAGGTGAACATTTAAGACATTCTCCTGGTCATATTATTGATATGCAATTACAGCACGGTTTGATATAAGTATAAAGAGAGTAAAATTAAATGCAACAAACTGTTAATTTTGATGCACAATACAGACTGCATATTTCTGGCACATCACAGAGAATGTGTCCATAGATTTATGATTTAATTATGGGTACTTAAACTAGTATAATATTGCTACAGACTGGATCTGTAATAGCCACACTATTTCCTGGAAGTTCGTTGAATGAAAATCTGTGCTAACATTTCACCGGGATATCTTTTGCTATTTTTGCATGTGGGAAGCAAAGATTGACCTTTGCTAACTTCCACAAACTTACAGTCTTAACCTCATCAACCTGAATTTTCTTTTTACTCTGTTTTTTTTTTTGCTTCCTGGTTCAGAGTTGTTACTATCACTTTAAGGAAAGTATTGCGGTGATATATCATAAGCAATGCCGACCCAGGTGGAAAAGCATTTGTCATCATCTTTTGTCCTACTCTTTGGCACTGTGATTTCTGAAAGGAGGCAAAGGCAGTGATAGAATAGTTCCATGACCCTGAATTGCTTCCCTCCTTACAGGGAAACTAAATTTGGTTTTAGCTCATGCTGCACTGCCACCTCCTGCTTATATCTGCTACCAACTACAACAAACAGACATCTCTGGCTCTCTCACAGATGAAAAAATTCATGGTGCTCAGTGTATGCCTCTTCGCATAGTGCTTTGATGACATGCAACTCTCAGAAAACCAAGACTGCTATCAAGTACAGTGGTGTCCTGTCATGATCAACATATTTTTAGCTCTCCAAAGTAACTGTTACAAAACTAGACATAACAAGTTTAACACAGTGCAGTATCATCTAAATTTAAATATAAATTGGGTTGTTTCAGTTTATTCTGCCTCCAAACAAGCACTTAATGAGCTACTAGCTGGAAAACAAGCTAATTTGTTGAATAACAAAGGCACCAGCTCAAACACATTTTGTAAGAGAAAACAGTGGGAAGCTTAATTTAAAATGTGATGGACAAACAGAATACATGATTGGAGTGGCTTCTCAAGCTGTGTGATAGCACCAATTCAACTTGAAAGACTATAAACATTGTTACATCATAAGTACCCATGATTCTCTGCTGTCACTAGTTCATGAGCTTTGAACGTCACCTAGTACAATGGCAGATCAACAGTGAATTGATCATAGTTATATTTTAATTCAGATGTAATTTGGGTGATAAAGGAAAGGAAAGGAAAACTACAGATATGTCCAGAAAATGTAAACTATAAGAAAAAAATATTGACATGACTTTTCTAATTTTTTTCTTTTCTTTTTTCCCCTTTTTTTAAAAATTTTAACTGTTTTAAAGGGCATTATAATTATGGTTGTTTGCATCTCTAGTGGTTGTTAAAGCACTCTTTTGCATTGTGAAGAAATTAAAGAAGCTGAGAAATGTGAACGGTGGCTGAGTGCAAGCATCATAACGCCTGCCTGAAACATTTTTTAAGCTCAGAAGATTCATTTTTAATATAGCAGCACTGCTCCTTTCACATGATAGTCCTTCTTTCATATTCCAGCGCTGCCTACTTGAGACAGTGAAAGATGTGTGCATTCTGAAGCTCTGGATTTGATAGTTTCATAAAAGGAAATGATAAGGATATTGAAAAGATCTGAGCTCCATATTCTTGTCCTTCACACCTGTAATAAGTAACTTGAGTAGGTACTACCTTGGGTATACAAACAAACACGAGAGTTATTGACACTCATACAAACATGCAGTGAAGGGAGACTACTGGTCTAGCAGGTCTATGCATTTATTGCAGTTCAGGAGAATAGGCAGCATTTTTAGAATTCTACACCAACTTCCAGGATGTAGCCCCTCTCAAAATATAGGTTTCCTACGAAAACAGTGCAAAATTTAAAAGACACAAAGACTAGAGATTCTAGACTACAACAAAAGGGTGATATTCATTCATCCTTCAAATTTCCTGCTCGTCAGTTCATTAATCTTATGCTAATATTTATTACACAGTGTATTATAATTACACTCCGAATTTGGGAAATACAACTTCTTTACCTTTCTGACATAAGAAGAGTGCATAACAACATTTTGTTAAGCACCTTTTAGTGCTATTAAGCTCTACTCTTGCTCTTGGGCTTTAACAGTGACCAGCACAGAATACTGTCCCAAGCATTGTATCAAAAATGCTTTTGTATTTGAAGATGAGTTTTATATACAAAAAACAGGGGTGGCCATGGGCACAGTGTGTGCCAACAGTTATGCCAATATGGTCCTGGTGGAGTTGGAACTACAATATGTATTCTCTGAGTTGAATAACTTTAAGGGGTCCATCCTTTACTATGGCCGATATGTGGATGATCTGTTCCTTGTTTGGGGAGACACCTTAGAAACTTTCAGTCAATTTGTACAATATTTGAATAGTACTACTAACTTTCTTCGATTCACCTATGACTGGTCGAATTAGTGCATTTCATTTCTGGATGTAATGGTTTGTAAAACATTGGGAGGTTTGTACACGAGGCAATATGTAAAACCTTGCAAGACCAATAATGTTGTGCATTCTCGGAGTATGCACCCCAAACATGTGAAATGAAATGTCCGTAGAGGACAGTTCTTTAGAACAGCTAGGCTGAATACAAGGGACAGTGACATGTATGATTCTTTTGAGACTTTAACAAATAGCCTTTTGAATAGAGGGTATAATAGCTCAGAAGTCTCAGTTGCACAGAATGATACAATTCTGTTGAGAGACAGTCAGACTAGACCTTATTTTGAGGAGCAAGCAGAACAGTCTTCCTCTCCTAGTGTGTCACATACTCAACCTACACGCATGAGCCTTACTTACTTGAAGGACTCAGGATCTATCTGTGAGATAGTCAGAAGACATTGGAAGGTTCTGGCTTCAGATGAAAAATGCAGGGAGTTATTAGATGTTTCCCCTTCCTTCTGCTTTAAGAATCGCCCTTCTATTAAGAAGATGCTGTGTTATAAACCTCTGAGCAAGCAGAATAGGAAAGTTGTGGGTGAGAGAATAGGCACATACCCATGTCGTCACTGTAATATATGTAAATACATTAACACTGATGATCAGTATATACATCCAGATACAGGGCGAGTGTATAATATCAGCCTTTATGCTGATTGTGGTAGTCAGAATGTGGTCTATTGTGCCTCCTGTAAAGTTTGCAAATGCTTCTATGTTGGTAAAATCAACCGGTCCCTAAGAGATCGAATTAGAGAGTATCTTTATAGTATCAATAGAAGTAATGAAAGGAATGCACTGTCAAAACATGTAAGAGCTACAGGATGCAATCACTGGTTTAAATTTATGGTTCTAGAGATTCATGTGCCAGGACCCAGAGGAGGTGATGTAAGGACATAAACAGAATGTGTTGCATTAAAATGGATGCATATACTTTGAGCTACTGATGGGAAGAGGTTAAATGATGTTATTCCCATTAAGCCAGTACTTAGGTGACGTGGCCTAAGACAATGAGTTATAAATGTTGCTGGTTATGTATGTTTTAGTTGGATCTGATGAAGTACCTAGACGGTATGAAAGCGCTCATCTTTGTTTTCTAAAACGTTTTATTCATGTTTATTTTCTGTGTTTTATTAAACGGATTTCATTTTACATCCCTCTGCCTACCAGTTTTTTCTTTTTACTTTTTTGATGCAATTTTTGCCTGCTTTACTGGTTGCTCTTCTTGCTTTTGGATTACTGTCCAAAGCATGCTCTTAGCTTTAATGTTGTAATACACATCACTGTTACACAGAAACAAAAATGTGTGCAGAATTAAATGTCTGACAGCTTCACTTAGTTTCTGGCCAATGTCTGCTTGACAGCTCATTGAGTTTTATGTCTTTCAAAGCTGTAAAACATTTTTCTCCCCTCTATTTTTTTCTTGCAACCAGTAATGCTTCAAATCAGATAAAACCTCATGTATTACAAATAATTATGATGATATTTACAAATGGGGTAAAATTGTGGGGTGGCAGCAAAAAAATGAGAAACTTTGTATCCTTAAGTTAACCTCCTAGCCTTTAACACTCATTCACTCCACTGGAGCTCAGGAAGTTTGCACTGTAACTTCCAATGGGCAGAGCCTAAGCCTTTTGTCCGAACCAAATTATGTCCTCACGTTTCAAACAAATGCTCATATCTCTGGAACCGTAGAGGTTATGAAAGAAGTATAAATGGCAAACCTTTCAGCACAAACTGTTTTTATAGTGGTAGTAATTTTTAGGTTCTAGGTCTTAAACTAAATTTTACATGTCACAGTAAATACGGTGACTATCATGTTTGTAGTATTTTGTAAACAACTTACAATATCTGAGAAACCACTCAAGTTACACGCATACTATCAGCAGCATTTTGTTCATCTAGCTGAGAGATTTCTATCTGCATTGCTTGGTTGTTGCGATATTTAGAAAAAATGTGAAAATTATATCTATATAAATTAATATCATACAAACACCTGCACTACACAGAGATCAAATATTAATGCAATTGAATTTGTCATTGTGTAAGCTTTAGGATGAAATCTTGTAAAACCTTGTATATAGCATGGTTTTGGAATTATTGATGCAAATATTTACAAGCAACATTTGACACTTAGAGGCATCAGTAGGAAGTAACTGCAGATGCACCTGGAAGCATCACATGGATGTAATGAGTTAAATACCATCTCCATTACCGGCAACTAGATCAAGGTGATTATAGCGGTTATTCCTCCTCTGTATTACAGTGATGGCTTTTAAAGTGAAAATGCAAGTAAACTGAGCTTTTTATACTGGGAAAATGACATTTACATGTTTCTATTTCATTAATAGAAACAAATTCTACTTGCACTTTGAACCTTTCTATACATTTTTTTTTTTTGTTTGGCTGCTTTTTTTTGTTCTTTTTTTCATTTTTAAATAAGATTTCTTCTATGCTTGTTTGACATATTCCTCTTTAAAGTATGAACATATAATATAAAGCTCAAAAAGTATAAAGGGCCCTGCGTGTTTTATAAATATACAAATACTTTCTAATCATATCTGGAACTATTTTTTCTTCATCAAATATAGTTTACTTTATAAAACACTAAGAAAACACATACATTTCCTAAGACAGCAGTCTGTACAAGGAGCACACATACCCTGCTTAATGTGCTTCTTTGATACAAGCCAGTGGAAAAAATAGATCATTTGGCTTCCCGATATATTGTGAAGTAGTCTGGTATCAAAACCCATGGCAGGGTTGTTTCAGTCTGTTCTTTTCTTTTAATTTAAAAAATGAATTAAAAAACAGGAACTCCTTTTATAAAGTCCCATCATACTGTAGCACTCACATCCCTTAATTGGATTTCTTTTATTCTAAGGAAAATGCACCATGCTATCCACATATGAACAGCACGGCTTGTTCTTGATTATAAGAGTTCAGTCTACCTCACAAACCTAGAGTAATTCAAGCATCCTATAAGAAGTACAGATACCACTCTCCAGAGCTCTTTCTTGGAAATAATTATTTGTCTCCATTTTCTTCTGTTGTTTGAAATATCTTCATACTGGGGTCAGTTCTAAAGAGTAATGCTGAGGTTATTAAACTGACTGTTCATGTTTGAAGCTATTATAACAATGTAGGAGTACAGGCATAGAAATTGTCACCTAGAAGTTAAGGCAGGAAACCAGGATACTAACAACGAGCCTTACTAGGATATGAAACTCACTAGACTTGCATATCCATTGACCTTACCATTCTTACACTTCCCCCGTGCTTCTCGTATATATCTAGCCTTTAGATCTGAGAAATGTACAATTTCAGAAGATATGTTTTCTGTACTAAAAATCTAAAATTCCTAGGATATGCAAGAAGAATTTTTGTACAGATTATAAACTGGCTGCTTCACCTGTCCACTTTTTATTTTCCTAAATCTGCAAGTATAAAAGACACCTAAAAGTTCAGCAAAGATTGCAATCTTGTTGACTAATTCCTGATTGTGATTATATGAGAGGATGTTGAAATGCAAGTAATGAAATTACAATTGTCTAGCTACAATATCATCTTAAATGTGGAAAACAGCCACAGTTACACTTCTCCATAAGGATGACCCCATCATGGATGCCAATGGCAATAGGCCAGTTGATCTCACTTAAATTATCTGTAAAGGCATAAACTGTATTATTGTTAAATTAATTTACAATGACATAGATTATAGCCACATCCTCATTTCTATTCAATTTTGACTTGTTAGCAGCTTGTTATGTGTACTCATCACAGCTAATTTCTTTAACAAGACTACGTAACCTTTAGATAATGGACAATCATTCACAATGCATACCTTGACCTTGATAAGTCCTTTGACTCCCTAGTTTTAATGGTAACTATTACATTATCCACTGGATAGCTAATCGGCTTATCAAATGAAATCATGTTGTCAGGGGGGGGGGGGTTATCTCTCCTACCTACAAAGATTTCACTAGTGGTAATGGACAGGATTCAGTTTAAGCCCCCTCTTATTTGGAATTTACCTTTCAGAGGTGAATTTGGGTATCCAGTGTATCTGACTATGCAAGTTTGCAGATGATTACAAATTAGGTGCTGTTGTCAATTCGTCTATAATCCCCATATTATTCAGCAAGTCTGTGAACACAACAATACGTGATGCGCTAACCATGAGATCACACCGAAAGGCAAGAAATACAGCACAGTTTTCTTTGGTAAGGTCCTTACTCCCTTCTTTTATCACATCACTGATGCTTCCCTCAAAACAGACTCTGTTATTAGAGACCTGGGTAGTCATACAGCCAATGAGCTACTTTCTAGCCACTATACCTCATCTGAAGTTAGGAAGTCCTTCTGCCTTGTTTTCTCATTATATCTTCTACATATCAAAGGATGCCCCATCCCATCAGTGAATATACAACAGAGGTTAAACACCAGGGGGACCTTTAGTTGCAGTAAATGCAAAGTTTGAAATTTGTAATAGGAAATTTTCCAAAAATTAATAGTATCTCCTTTGAAACCTGGAACAACTTTACTTGTGATACTGAGGGTGTTGTTTATGCCCTCAGATGCCCCTGTAATTTATTCTATATTGAGACCAAGAGGGCATTTACAGTTAGATTACTAGAACATGTAAAGGATATTCATAATAAAAAGGAAGAAAGTTCTGTAGCAGTACATTTTCAGAAATTTCATGATAGTAATAGTGAGGGGCTACAAGGAACAATTTTAGAGAAAATAAATGTGTCGTGGTTTGATGAATCCCTTCTTTAAAAACAGCTTTTAACTAAGGAATCAGTGTACATTCTGAAATGTAACACTTTGTACCCACATGGGTTAAATGAAGAATTAAACTGCAGAATGCTTATTTAAATACTTAATTGCTTAATTGTTAATTGACCATGGTATTTTAGGCAAGTTCTGTATGGTGCTTTTTACTCCTTGAAGACTTTTGGGCCAAGACGTCAGAGACAAAGTTTTCTACAATAAACCTGTGCTGGATTTACTGGCTGGTTGTATTTTTGTGCAACTTTCCATTGTGTTGGTTGTTTTTTATATCAAAGGATGTCCTTGTCCCTCCAAATTCTAACCTTATCAATCCCATCTTCAAATGCAATGCTGCCTTTAGAATGTATATATTAAAACATTGTACAACTTGAAAATCCCCAAACATTCCTAACTAAAAAAAATATATATTTTTTTAGCCACTTAAGCTGCCCATCAGATAAAAGTCCATCTCTTAAGCTATCCATCAGATAAAATTCCATGTCCCACTACTTTGTCTCATACAGGTTTTTGAGAGGTGACATTTGCTTAGAGTTTCATGTTATGGAAAGACTGAGTTGCTCCATCTTCATTGAATCAATAGTCTAACAAACTCCCATGATAAATGTCTAAGCAACCACTGTAAGATCAAGAAAAACTGCTGACAGGATTTTGTTATTTTACCGAGCACATCTCCCATCTTTGGAATAAACTCTCTGCACATCAAGCAGAGGTCCTCCCTGACAATACTCAAATCCAGCCTCAGTTATTTAGTGGGTAACTGCAAATTCTGGCCTGACAGTAATGCATCCAGAAGGCAGTAGTCTTCACTCATCTGCAAGGGAGTTATGGTTAAGCTTCTTGATGGCTCTTCTGCCCTGAGCTTTGCATAAACCTATTTAAGTATAATTACCATGCTGTTTGATAACTACATTCTATTTGCTAACTGATAAGAAAAAAAAAAAAACAGGAACTGCTGCCTAACAGACATTCTGGGGAGGTAGTCAAGTATTTGTGCAAGATTAGTTGAAGATTAGCTGACTGTGAAATAGAAATTCTGCTCCTAATTTATTATCCTTAGGGATCCTAGTGGGAATAACCTGTAAAGTATAATAATGTGGTTTTGCAAGAAACAGAGTGGAGAAATGTGCCCCATAGGAATGATGAGTTCTTAGAATTATATTTTAGTCCTCTAACTTCTAGTTAACAGAGCATAAAACTACAGTGCTAATTTGTATAACAACTTAAACATTGGCCAGTAACACCATGCAAAATGGTCCTAACACACAACAGCTTCATCTTTTCAAAGGTCTCCTGATAATTACTATACCGAATGGCTTTGGTTAATAGTAGCCCTTAAGTTGTTACAAAATATTGATTCCTAGTTACCAAACAGAATTTCTCAATCTTGTATAACACAAACTAGACATAACCCTTTATGACTCGCAGCTTGTATTATTGAAAAATGTTAATTATCCCCTGAATATTTCCACATTTTGTAAAAGTATTCTTAAATTAGTCATATCAATGGGTATCGCAATTTGGGATATTGTGACTAGGCTACTAATGGCCCTCTGGATCAATAGCCTATAAAACTATGAACTTAATCTTTGAAGATTTACTTGATCTAACTACAAGAAGCACAGGTTGACAAGTTTCCATCAATTGTGTTATTATAAACTATCCTTGTTTTTGGTACTTCTTGAGTCAGATGACAGTCTGTTGGGTGCTCCCCTTCTTTTCCTCAGCTTCTATGGCTAGTATATCCCCCTGGAACATGGGTTGCAAGTTGCTCAGATAACTGGAGGTGTGGAATGGTACTGGGAGTTGCAGGAAGGACAGTCCCTTGCAGTATAAGATATACAGCTCATTGTTTATGCATTCTTTCCTTCCCACTTAGCACACTAAAATGAAGCATGATCAGGGTGGGTATGTACATGGCAATTGTAGGAGGTATGCATATGGTCATTCTTGATCTACCCACCAAAGTCATACCACCCTAAATCTTGCTGCAGACCCCAAAAGTAACCTTTGCTTGTACTGGGGATGTTATGTTTGGCATACATGGCAATCTGCCAGACTATTCGATTGAGAGAGAGGCATGCAGGAGGAAGCCTCATAACTCTTCCCCAAAATGCTTATTCACTACTCCAACAGCTTAGGTTGCTGGTTGAACCCTAATTATCCAAATCATAGTTGGTACTTTTCCACTCCCTTCCAAGCAGCCAGCTTCTTCCCACTGTATTTCCTGGTCATCTACTGGCTACTGTGCCATGAAAGGCAATGTACTCACAATCCTACCTTTTACTTGGTTGCTGAACTTTATGTCAGATACATGGACTGACAGAAAAAAACAGGACCTTTATCTAGATACTTTATATGGACTTGGACTTGACAGAAAGAAGTAGGACATTATAGAGATGATAGATAGATATATAGGCAGACAGACAGGCAGATAGCTGTAGATAGATAAATTTGCGTGAAGAGGTGTTAAAACAATCCATATCTTCATCACTTAATCAGAAGGTAAACCGACTTTAATTTGTGATTTATTTTTGAAAAGTGGGTATAAACCTGCAACCCACCAGGATCTGACATTCTGGCCTCCTCTCTCCTTCAGAGGTCCCACTTAATCTTTACCTTTTTTCTTTTCCTTTAATCTGCCTTCTAGGTTTAGCATTTACATGGGTCTGGGTCACCATTTCCTTCCCTTAAAAGTTCTTGGTGTGTGTACTGACATCACAGCATCCTGTACACTCAAGGGCCTATTTAGCTGCCATCTGGGATGGAGCAGGCATGCAGTGAACCACTTTGCTAGAAGACAGAGCTTAGCTCCATGTAGTACACATTTCTACCACGGCCTGCCCTCTACATGGCACTGCCCATTCTAGTGGTCTGATCCTCACTGATGGACACTGGCACTGTGACAACCAAGGATACAAGGACAGTGGCACAAAAATTAGAGGGCTCCTGTAATACCAAGAACAATGAGTTCATTCACATATGTGAGTGATAATCCTTCAATTTCTGATTGATCTTAAATAGTTGGGGTAGCCATTGATGACAAGAGGCATTCATTTTTATTCTTTTTGAATGATCAGAGCTAATGATATAATGATACCGCTTGTCGCTGAGATATTTATCCTTGTGTTTCATTGTGGTGGTTGTCAAAGCATGTTTCTGAAAGACAACCCTTAGTGCTACTTATGGGACTGCCAATGCAAAGAGCTGTATAGTGATCTTATGCCCTAATACATCTGTCTGCTAGATGTTAACTGTTTTGATCTGTGATGCTAGTTTGGCTACTTTGATTCTTGTCTTAAAAAGAGAGAACCACATCAATATGAACTTTCTACTTTGCTAGACTACTCAATTGTCAGTTATAGACTGATTTTAGAAAACCCAAAACAAAGAAAAAAATCCAGATACAAAATATTTTCTTACATACTTTCTAGATGTCACGGACCCATCTCACACAGGATACTTATGGACAGCTGGCTAACTAATCCTTCAGACACTGTTGGGTACCCAGATTGCTATTATCTCATACCTAAAACAAAACTTCTTTGAGTGAGATGCAAGAGTTATTCCTTTATTGCATTACCTCTCACTCCTCCTTCTCCTGCTGCCATCCATTCCAACCCAAATCTAAGTACAAAACAAATCAGAAGAGGAGATCAAAGTCCCCCAGAGTTAATACTCTTTTTCTGTAAACTATGAGTTTCCCAGTTTATTAATCCCTGCTTTCAAATGAAAGAAAAACATACATCGTAAATGATGCATCATTCAATACGTTTGCCACTCCCTATTCAAGATTTTGGTGGTTCACAGATGACTTCTGCCAGTCTCTTCAGCAATAGATGCTTATAGGCTGTACAGAATGCTAGTGCCTTCTCATGGTTACTTGCCTCAAACTAACCAGTGCTTCACCTGCAGGTAGATCTCAATCAAACCCTTCTCAGCAACCAGTTTTGTTCTTATCAACAATTCACTGCAAACTCAAACTAGCACTTAAAACTGGGATGTCAGAACTTAAAAAATCCTTCATTTCTCAAAGCTCTGTAGCTTGCAAACTGCTTGACAGAATGAATAAGGAAAAACAGCCTCAAATATGATTCATGAACTGAGTTCAGGCATCTTGTTTATTATTATTATTATTTTTTTTTGCTGCCGAGTTTCATGTATGTGTTGCTTCAGAACTGCATAAACCTGGGTAAACTACCCTGGTATGATAATAAAACACCACTGCCCCAAAAGAGATACTGATAAAAAGCTTTAATGATGCTAGGGCCTTGGCCAAAACAGCCTTCAAGAAGTACAATTCATTACAATGAACAATCACATTATATAACATCCTAAATACATTGAACAATCAATTAACATTTTAACTGATGTATTACTTCCAGTTACATTCACTGTTTAACCCTTTAGGAGCCAGGGTGTTAAACTTCAAAATATACCTAGCTTCTTTACCTAGTGTTTCTTCCGTGATAGTTACCATTCCCCTTATAGGTAACAGTACCTGTTCTGAAATACAGCCGCTAAGTGACACTGCATTACCGCCCCATGAAATTCTTTAAAATGTAAGCCTAGTGGGCTTTCGAAACTGCCTCTTCTGATGTCTCTAGCATGTTCTTGAAACCTAATTTTGAAGACCTCTCGCTTTCTCCAATATAAAACAAATTACTGGGGCAACATAGCACATAAACAATTCCTTCAGTATTGCAAGGGTATGAGACTGTGTGAACTGGTGGATGCTATATATAGGGACTGGAAGTCTGAGGGTAAACTCCTACATTAGTGCTGCAGATGAGTTAGTCTTCATCTATTATATATACTTCTCTGGCATGAAATCTGATAGCGCTAGACTCTGACTAACCAAGTTTGCTTTTGATTGCAAATGCATGCCAGGGGTAGTTATCAAATCCCATTCAGATTCTCAAATTCTGTATCAAGGACTATACCAACCAAATGATTGGTATTTACCTCAATTTGCAGACATGCAGCACATCTTCCCCCTTGGTAAATCTGGCATTACTACTTCTTACCATATATAGAAATCTCATACATTCATCATGGAATTGGGCCCTTGTGTTTATAACAGACTCTCCTTTGACCACCATATCTCTGTTGCTGTTGTTTGTCTTTTTGGCTTTTTCCGGTTAGGGGTCACCACAGCCGTGGTGGTACAGCAGTAGTGTTGTTTCCTCACAGCAAGAGGATCAACTGTTCAATTCACGGCTGGAGTGCCTTCTGCGTGGAGTCTGTATGTCCTCTCGGCGGTCGAGTGGACTTCGAAAGACATGCGTGAATGGGCGTGCCTTTGCTCAAGGTTGGGTGTCGGGCTGACAACTCGGCACCATAAAAGATCTACTGCCATTAGCGGACCACCATATCTCTGTGGTGATTAGAAAAATCCTTCTACGTTCCACAGTTTATCCTTTCAGTTTTCTTCTCATCATCAAAGGAAGTTAAAGTCCCGCATTATTCTACTACTTGTTACTAGTCCAACATTTAGTATAATGTCCCATTTGGCATTTAATTCTTAATGCCCCCCAACCAAATCAAGACACATTACATGTTTTTTTAACCAAAAACAATCTCAGGTCTCAGTACCCCTAGCTACTCTCGTAGACCAAAAGCCCTGTCCCTCTAGTCACTGTTACACAGACACCTAATGGGTAATCTCTGATTAGTGTTCCATGCTATGAATGAGCCAACACTCTTTGAATTCCTTCACCTAAATAGAACCAGTGGTAAAGAAAACATCCAGTTTAGAGACCTAGACCTGTACTACAACATCAACAATATCAGATGGCATGATATAACCCCAAATATTCCCCATTTCTGCAATATGGTGGCTTTACATGTCAAGTGGAACACCTCCTTAGCAAGTTTTAAAAACATGTCCGGATGACTGGATGGGTGTCCATAATTGGGGGTATATTAGTCTCCCTCTTGTGCTGGGTACTGTGAATAAGCTTGTCAGTGGCCTCCTTGGGTGTAAGCTTAATAAAAACCTACTGAGTCTGTGCAGTGTTGTTCTTTGTAACATTTCCTCATGAAGAAACTTTACATTTTAATATCTAACCATAAATTTGGGTCTTGAAGTAAATAAACTCAGTGTTATATCACAGTTCCACTGTAGTGTTGTATTCTGTTAATAGCACATTGACCTGTGTCAAGTCAGTCTTTGAATTTGTTACTTGGAAATTAACTTTTCTGCATGAATAAATGTGCTCAAGCATATACATTCTATACAAGTAAACACAAAATGAGACAGATCAAACATGTGGCTCATTCAGATTTTGCTAAACATGTCTTAACACAAAGAGTGTACTATTTTACCAACCTAAGGTAAAACAGTCCTTTCAAACAAAAGAAACTTACATTATAATAAATCCTGAAACTACTGTGTTGTTCACACAGTCCTTGTCTGGGGAATTATGGTCCTGTATTAAATAAAAATATAACCAACTTCAGTGTCACTGCAACTTGAAGAAGAGAAAAATCTTTCCATTTTAGCAATGCTGGATCTGAACAAGAATGAAAATATACTACATTAAAATCTCATATTTCTACACCCATTTACATTCCAAAATAAATTACCTAACTAAAATGTGATCATCCATACTTGTACTGCATATATGCTCAAATGAGTACCTACAGCATGCTTTCCCCAGAGTATGCCTTCACGTGACTGACGGAGTTATATTCTTCTGCTTTGTACAACAATCCTGTCCGTTCACAGAAAACAGTCAAACAGCAGCTATATCCATGGAAGCACTCATTCACTGAATTCAGATAAATAAGATCAGTTACAATTAATTAACTTAAATGCCCTAATGCACATTAATTCTTTGAAGGTACAGCAGGAGTTCCTTGAGCAAATCAGTAATGCAAAGTCATACGTATTTGGCTAGTATCATGTTTACTTCCTATAGAAAACTCATAATTTTGCAGGAGAGTATCAAAGTACTGTTAATTAAGTATTCACTTATGTAGGTATTGATGAACTAAATATGCACAAAAAGTCTGCATAATACTCAAGGCATAAATTGTTTTATGGACATCTATAGGCCGGCATATATATTTTTTCTTTCATCCAGGTAAGACCCACTACATTAAAGCTGCTATATTTAGAATACTGTTAAAATGATTAATGGGTCCAGAGTCAAACAAAATATAAGTATAGATTAATGGAATCAAACCCCAGTCTCCAGGATGATGCTTATTAGCCATAAACCTTGTATGTTTACAAGCCCACTGGTTTATACCAAGCATGCAATGTAAGGGGGCATCAGTAACCTTAGAAATATCAACCAACAGATTAGAATATGTTAAGTTCCCCTACAGACTAATCTATTACCACATATTACTGGTGTGAATTTATGATTTTTCATCCCATTATCAATTGAGGAAATGCTTTTTTAAAGATATTTTTGCAACATGGATGTTTCATTTAAAGTTCGACACAGTAATAATACACTACAGAAGAAATGTCTTCATAAGTTGCATATTCAACTAGCTGTTTGCAATTTAAGTAATGAGGTATGCACTTAAGATAGTTTAAGAAGAGGAGTGTTTGATGGCAGCTAATGAAGTCAGAAGTTCTAATATGTCAATGTATCAAATTAAGAATCCACAAACCAGCATGTGATCATGCAACCATTGCAATAAGACTACAAAACAAATGAAAATAAGCTCACGAAGTGCCACACTGCCTGAGGTATCCAGTACTATGCAAATTCAAATGCAGTGTACCTTGTACCAATAACGCAGTGAAGTTAAATCAACTAGTAAAAGCTTAACAAGAAATCACCAATCCACAAGGGTACAATACATAATAGCCACATGAAGTTTATTGCAAAAAAAAAAAATGGTTAAGCTTTTTCCTCCTTTACATACTAGACTTCATCAGAACCATTTTGAAATAAAACCTTCCTCCATTAAACACATTGAAAAAAGTCACATGACAGTAGAACTCATAAAATGAAAGCAAATCAGTTAAACATTAAAGCCAAATGACCACGATATTCTCAGCTAAGTAAAATCACTGAAATAAACATGCATATGATTAAAAAATATGTACTAAAGATATTCAAAGTAATAAATGTTTTAATTTTTTTTAAATATTTTTTAAAAATACAGTTCAGTATGTATCAGCAGTATGAGAAGCATGTTTAGAAGTAAGTAAAAAAACAGATATATTTAAAAGCATAGAATGTAAGCGATCAGAATTGGGCAGATTTTAATATTAAAACAGGTGCAATCAAAATAAATTAATTAAGACCTTTATCATTGGCAGCAAGTTTGAGTTGCTATAATAATTCTTACATCTCTAATTTTGTTTCCTGAAGAATCCCCTCTAATGTCAATAAGTACTCTTTCAATGATACCAAAAAGAAATTTATCAAAACCTTTACAATTCTGAACATCCCTACACAATGCATTATTGGTATTTCCCTTGTTAATACATAAACATGTTCATAAATTATTTTATGAAATTGACACTTAGTTTTTCCTAAGTAGTAGCAAGAAAATATTTGCATATAGCAGAATAAACTACACCCTTTGTAGTGCAATTTCCATCCCCTAAAAATATATTCCTTGGTGGGTGCTCAACAGAAATTAGTATGACTCGGAAAATATAGCAGTATACCATGCAAAATTATAATCAATAAGTCTGATGTAGTCTTTCCTTTTTCTATACAATGAAATGGATTGTAGGTGGATGGGTTTGGCATAATGGTTGAAGTACAAGGAAAATTAAAATGTCTTGATTTTATGTCAACAAATCCCAGGTACCATGTATCCAACATCAGTATATTTACAGTTTCATTTATTTATGTTTTTGGTACTTTTCCGTTATACCCCTACCATGTCTTTGCACTGCTGGTGCTGCTGCCTTTTTCGTTTCTTGAGTTTTCCTGTTGTACAATGTATGATGGTCCAATTCTTAGCCTGTTTTTCAAATATGGGAATTCCACCTGAGCTACTGGGAGCAGATCTCTCAATGAATCGGGGACAATCATGGACCCTTTTAAAACTTTTAAAGTTTTTTTTTAACTTTTTTTCTGTTAATTCGAGAGACAATGACAGAATAAGAGATGTGTAATTTACCCTTTCCTGAAAAGTCTCCATTTTTTTAGGTGGGGGGGGTTAAGAGAGATAGACTAAAATCTTCAGTGGAAATCAGGTGGATATGACAGGCAAAATGTTACGTAAAATAAACCTTACAAATATTTAAATGATGTACCAACAGGAAAACTCAAGAAATGAAAAAGGCATGTGCCCACTTAAAAGACGCAACATAAGTGACCAAAATACTATCGCACTTCTCTAGTGTACCTCATTATAAGGACTGCCTCTCATTTTTAAGGCTTATAAAGTTAACGCTCTTGGCAGTCCCACACTGAAATGAACCATCATATACAGTTTCAAGAATTGTTTTAACATATACATAGAATATTAATAAGATTCAGTATTCACAAAGTACAAAGTGAAATATTTTAACCATCCTGGGAGCTTCTTACCTATTAGTTACTTGTTTGTATGTATTCCACATAAGGTGAGGTAATTAGTGTTTCATATTTTGGAGCTAGAAGGTTGTGGGCTATAGCCGTTGCTGCAAAAAGATATACACCAAACAAAATCGGCTGCACTAGCAGTTAAAACTGCTGGTGCTGTCATATTGTTTGGTGGATTTTCATTACTACAACAATAACCATTTCTTAGTCCTGCATAAAACACTACATTATAAGAAAAGACAGCAGCACCAGCGGGGCAAAGACGTGGTAGGGGTACAATGGAAAAGTACCATGTTTTTATCTTTTATGCAGGTGTTTTGCCATTCCACATTACACAGCAGCTCTTACCATGGATAATTAAAATATAAATATAATTATAGAAATATTTTTAAATGTTAAGTGTATCTAGGAATATACCATCTTTATTTTCACTGTTCTTGGAATATAAATCTATCTAGTACAGCTGTTAACATTTACATATTTTAAATACTGTTATTTATTTACAATATGAGTTGCGCTGCAGAAAATATGTCCCCAGACAAGAAGGTTGTAATAACAAGAAATAAGTACTGAAGTTCAGGACAAATTGATTTAATATACAGAAGGCAAACCAAGCAGAAATTGCCAAAAAGAAGGGGAAAAACGTGCTGGCTGTTTATTTCCTGACAATACATTAAACACCTCTATTCAATGCTGTAGAGTATCTAATTAGAAATGAGCGGAATTCTTTTTCAAAGCTGTTTTCAGACTTAGAAATTTGCAAATTAGTAGAATTATAATCATGTGCTAATTAACATGTTAATTAATCATTTAAATTGGGAACCATAGTCTATTCTTTTTCTTTGTGAAGGTTTCATTTGACGCTATATGCAAGTAAAAGTGTAGATTTGGGGTGGGACTGAAATTCGTAAATCAGTTATGCTTACTTTATTACTATAAGAGAACTGAGAAGATTTCTGGACTTCTGAACAGTTTCACCATTAAAGATGGAAAGCAGAGGTTTTCCTTTCATTTTGATTACCCCAGTCATTTACATTGTACAAATTCACAGCTGCATCATTACTTTCCCATTCATGATTAATACAACTAACATTTCCAGTTACATTAGATAACTACAGGAGGAAACCATGTACAATCATCGAGTGAATACATCTCTTTGTTAGTTTGTTGCATTTTCCCATAAAGTGTGTTCTCAAAGATATCCTTTCACTATAGATGTAAAATTGTAATGGATGTTTGATTTTTCAGAAATTCCCTTAATTTATTCTACCATGTGTATGAAATCCTTTTATGGTATTTAAACAAAATACAAGCATGTTTCAGTCTTCAAATGAATTTGTCTTCAGCACTGCCTGCATTACTGCACATTTCCTACCTGCAGTTTGTTGGGCATCTTTACAGTTGACAGAAACTGATCATATCCTATACTTTGATCTTCAGAACATTATATAATGCTTTAAAATAATCTAATTGAAATGTTTCTTGGGTCTTCTCAATGTTTGGTCTTTTATTCTAGTCACAGACCACTTTGACAGAGTTTCAGAATGTTGGAGTTTAACTGCATATAAAGATTTCATACTATAACAGTTTTGCAACTGCTGTTCCACAGGACAAAATGCAGAACTTTTTGTTAATTGTACTTATATAATACATGCCTAATATTGATTATATGATGAATGTTTCCAATGTAGGCTATTTAATCAACACAACATATGTTAATCACTTACGACTGTTTTTCTTCTCACTTATTCAGGTGGTTTAAAAATATCACAACATTTATGCATTCTCTCAAGTTGATGATAATATTTGTTTGCTTTTAGAAAATTAGAATAATGTTTATTTTTACATCAGCTCAATTTGGAGCATTTCTCCCCGGGCCTCTGCTGAAAATTGGCTTTGTTCCAAGTCGGACTTTCCCGGTTAACAAATGTTAAGTAAAATAAATAAATAAAATAAATAAAATTTGCCTGTGAACCTTTCTGGATGAGATTCTGGTTTATTGCTTTGCTCTCTTATCACAGACATGCATTTTCTTTAATATCATAATCACTGAAGTAGATAAAAGTAAGAAATCTTGTTAAATCAAAAGTAACCGAAACAACAGAAATCAAACATGCAAAAATAGACCGAGTTCCTTTTGTTATTATTAAACATACACAAGTTTATTTTATTAGTATATCTTTGATATGTGGTATTTCTTCTACCTGCATACATTCCAAAAGAGCAAAGTTTACAATTTAATTGTTATTTTCTTTTGAAGATTTATGCAGAATTATCAAATGCCACTTCAAGATATTGCAAATATATTGCACTTCCATTTTTATTCTAATTTAAATTTAATTATGTCAGCCTTAATTTATTTTATGCTATGAACTGATTATTTTTCAGCATTGCAAACCAGGAGTAATGATTGTAATAAAACATGTTTGTAAAGTTATCCTGGAGATGTAATAATAACATTATGAAAAACAGAAGTGAATGCAATGCATTTGTTAGATAAATTGTATAAAATATCTTATTAAAGTTAAATGCGCATTTGTATTCAAATCAGCAGATATCTGATTTTGTGTACTAACAGAGACATGTACTGCCAGGTATTTGCCTTTTGTTTGCACTCATGTTTATTAGTAAAAATCAAATTAAACCCAAAACTGTAGAAATAAAGACCACAAAGCAACAGTCCCAAAATCTCTAATGAGAAAAATTAATCAGAGATAAGCTGGTGTCTCACAGCAGGGTCAGTAATGTATCAGGAGGTGTTTCCAGATTTACTATGTGGTAACAATGTGCGAGAGATTTTAAGAAAAACAGGTGCCTCCTTCCCAACACTGATATCTCAGCATACACTAGCAAGGTAATTTTAGATGTATATACTGTAGACCATGTTAGCATGCAATTTGTACTGATGTGTTTCAACATCTGGAAACAGTGAGGAGATAACTTTAAAAGGGTATGCTGGTAGGTATACTGAAAGGATATCTGTCAAAGTGTCCCTGCAATAACTTTTATGTAGGCAAGACAGAATGAAGTCTGCATGTAGGATCACAGACATCTTACAAGCTATTACAAATATTAACTTAATGAAAGAAATGCAGAAGAACACATAAATGATATCTATTGTTACAGGAACAATAGACATGGTGATTTTAAGAATAGACTGCCTTTGCCTGAAAGTAAATGGGTAAATGAACTGTATGCTACAAAAGTATTTGGACTGAATGATGTCAAAAATTTGTAGACATCATTGCAACCTTACGAATGTATTTGTTACCCTGTACTAGAGTTCTATGCCTTTACTGAATGTATTAATGGAGTGCATGGGTAGTCCAAAGATCCTTTTTTAGCCATGACCTGGGCCATAAGTAATGTATAACAACAGTGAGTTTAATGAAAGGTTCATAGTTGTGGATGAAAGTAAAATATGAGTGAATAAAACAAAAGGCATCCATTTTTAAGGAACAGAGTTTCTACAGCTCAAGTTAACAAACATGAAAATTAGTAAATTTAATTTTTCTACTTAATTGTTTAATCCATAAACATCTGTCTTGGAATACTATTCAGTTCTGCCACATTTAAACCCATTGAATGGCTATATATCTCTGTTTTAAATGTAGTTAAAGGTCACCAATGCAGCTGGTCTCTAATTCAAGAGAGTTTTCTATACCTGTATCTAAACTCTAGATAACTTACAATTCTGTCTCAGTACCACTTGTAAAAATTGTTTTTAAAAGCAGTTTGGTCAAAATGCCTTCCTTGAGAACAGTTTTGAACTGGGCTGAACAAACTTGCCGATATTCATCCTAATTTATGTCATGTATCTAATTTTTTTTATGTAAATCATTATTTGAGAACATTGAATCATTCAGAACATAGTTTGAACTTTCCATTATTGTAGTCTATTTGATTAGCAGAAATTACATTTCAGGGTCCATCAGATTACCAAGTGTTTGCTATAAGTAACTCTTATTTTACATCCTTAGTTCCCTTTTGCATCCTTCCCTTACTAAATCTACCACTCTATCATACATTGCTTCTTTCATCTTTCCTCCTGTTCTCTTATGCTCCCAGTAGTTCTCACTGCATCTGCTTATCCAAGCATTACCAGTGAATGAATACATAAATCTGGCTGTCTTGTCCTATTCAAAAAATTTATTTTTTCAGAAAGTCAAAATATCATCTTTCTATACATCATTTTATTACATTTAGCTCAGTTATTTATATTTTGTTTGCTTTAAAATTTTGTACTTTGCCTAACAGTCATTTTTCATGAATATGTTGTATTGTCTAATTACACATATTGTATTTCTAGCTTCAGGAGATGTGTACTGTTAGTTTAGAATGGGGCACCGGGCTGAACTTTTCCAATTTACTGGCATTGCTAAGAAATCTTAGCCACAGAACATGCAAATGTAATCTATCAAGAGTAAATTTAAAATCAGAAAAAAAAATTGATCAATGGAGCAAAGTAAAGAGTGGTGAGGTTGTTAGGTTGGAAATAAAAAAAGTAATTTTAGAGCTATAAACTATACTTCATACAGTATACAGCTGCATTCATTCAGCCCATGTTCAGTGATGCTCACTAAGGTGTTAAAAGACTACAACATGACATTTTTCTTATGTCCTGGAAAGAATTACACACCACTAGATCTACAGTGCACTCATTGTACCCTCCCATATACCCCACTAAATAACATAATTAATTCTAAGGTTAACAAATTTTGTGGTAAGTTACATATCACTACAACTGTGTCAGTCATTTGTTACCCCAGTCCTGACCGAGCAGGTTTTAATGAACTCAGCCTCAACAAAGTGGCTAACACCAACTGATACATGTAAAAAAATAAGTGTTGAAATCTATATGCAAATTTGGGAAATTGTCCTATACAATGAACCAGTTGCAAAATAGTATTTGCAATGTTACCTTTACAACATATATGTGCATTATAGAGGACAGATATATGAATAAAATAGGTAAGTAAATAAACAGATGGGTAAATAGAAAGATATATATATATATATATATATATAGATATATATAGGTATAGATATAGATATAGATATAAATATATATAGATATAGATATATATAGGTATAGATATAGATATATGTATAGATATAGTTATAGCTAAAGATATAGGTATAGATATAGCTATAGATATAGCTATAGATATAGATACAGATATGATAGATAGGCAGATGGATAGAATAATACATTGCTATTATTTATTGGTGATACCACTACTGACATGGCTTTAAATGGCACACACAGTTCATATTATCAGTGCAGTTAGAAACATTGCTATGCCCCCCCCCCCCCACCCCCATGGATGGAGGACTCCTCTTTTTCAAAAGAAAAGGCCTTAAGACTCCCTGGGTTAATAACCAACATGAGGTAAATGTCACCAGACACCTGAGGTCATCATATGCCGGTCATTGTGGGCCATAGCTCTGCTAGTACAGAAAGCAGTAAAGCTATTGTATTTTCAGTATGCCAGTGTGTGGTGAGTGTGTGTGTGTGTGTGTGTGTGTGTGTGTGTGTGTGTGTGTGTGTGTGTGTGTGTGTGTGTGTGTGTGTGTGTGTGTGTGTGTGTGTGATAGTGTGTTCCTTTGCCTGTATGACTGCATGCTTGGGTGTTTGCCTGTATGACTGTAGGACTCTTTCTGGTTGGAGAGCGAGTGTCTGTGCTTAACATACCTGATTGGTCTGGTTGCTATTTGAGGCATCTACCAGAAAAAGACTACAAGTCTGCAGACCCTTGCATCATCTGGGACAAGACTGTGGATCACCAAACAGGCCATGGCCTGCTTCTCTTCTTGGGATTGGTGCTAAAACTAACTAGTTTTAGCTAGAACTAGCCAGTTTTTTAGTTTCAGCACTCAAACCTGTTTCCTTGTGCTCAGCACTTGCTCAGAACTTGTTGTAAGCACTAAATAAACTACAAATTATTACAACACTCGAGTTTCCTCACTTGTCAAGAGGAAAAGAATTAAATTAATAAGCACCAATCCAGGCATGTCCATGGGTGAGCTCCCGGTGTTTTCTCCTGTCCACCTGATTAATCTGGGCATCTTGGGGCAATGTAGCATTTACCTCATGTACACTGACAACCCTCTCCTCCTACCATCCAACACTACAACCTGTGAGAGATGCAATTATAGAGCCAAACAGGAAGCCAATATCTCTCCAGCCAAGACTGGACTAGACAGTCAAGAGGAGAAGGTTAACACCTGCACAACACCACACTCAGCACATAGTCCTTCAAAACCCACACTACCAAAACCTACACATAGAAACACAAAGTGCACACCCACATTCACAGCTCTCAATAAAACCTGCCTAAGCAACAGAGACCTCCCAAGCTGAAACGTGACAACCACCACCCCCCAACACTACCCAAATGACACATAGCCCACAAAATCAGTGTGCCACTCAACCTCAGGCCATAATGCAAAACAATGTACCCAACCCACTAGTCATAGGTGACTCTATAGTCAGGCACACTGATCTCCCACTCACCAGGCTAAACAATGAGAAAGTTACCATCAGCTGCCTGTCAAGTGCCAGGATCCACCAGATAACGCACCCAATACGACTCTGTCATTGTCCATGTTGGTGTGAATGACCTGAGATGTACCTCCCTGAACTACATGAAAAGAGACACGGAGGAGATCTTGGATCTTGTAGCCCAGGCAGGTATGACCCCAGCCCTGAGTAACATCCTGCCATCACCCAGAATGATACCACAGTGCAAGGACAAAAGGACTGACTTCAACAATTGGCTAAGCTTCTGGTGTCATTCTAAGGGGATCCAGTATCTGTCTGACTGGGATGGCATAGTCAACAGACCACGATGCTTTGCCAGAGATGACCTGCACCTGTCACCCGTGAGAGTCTGGATACTGGCTAAGGCTCTTGCCACCTCTATAGTGCCTTTTTAGGCAAGGTTCAAATGCCAAATTCACCACCATAACTGGTACAAGCAAGCAAACTCTGAGGGTAATGCTACTCAATGCTAGTAGTCTAAACCTCAAAATGCACTCACTCGAGGCACTCCTTAAAATGAAGAATATCAACATCTGTGTAGTGACAGAGACCTGGTTCAAGGCTCCAGAAAGCACCCCTGCATTACCAGGCTATAATTCATACCACACCTTTCGGCCACCTAACCTGGACCAAAACACTAAAGGCGGAGGCATGTCCATATTGATTAAGGATATCCACACCTCCAGCCTAGTTGCTCAACATAATGCATCTGAAATTATTCAAGTGCAACTAACACTGGGCAAGACTGCAATCCAGGTTGTAGCTTGTTACAGATCCCCCACCATGCCTCACAAGTCCCACTCGTCATTTCTTAAGATACTGGAAAATATTAAGGTACAACCCAGTACCATCATTATGGGCGATTTCAACTACCCCACCATCAACTGGGAAGACTACTCATGTACCAACTCATTCGCTCAATGTCTTCTGGAATTCCATAAATTCCAACGCCTTGGATCAACTTGTCCACACCTCCACCAGGGGCAGCAATATCCTGGACCTGGTCATTACCAATATGGGTTCCATGCCAGAGGTCAACTCCTCTCTGGTCAGATCCGACCACAAGCTAATCACACTAGATGTCCATATCCCACCCCCACCCCCCATTAAGGAAACCACCATCAAAAATGAGTCCATAGCCAACTTCATGCTTCTTAAGACAGAAGTGGCAAACTTCATGACACCCATGCAAAAAGAAAACAGAGGTACGTCTGCTGAATCTTACACGAATGCACTGCATAAGCACATACATGAGTGCATGGATTGTGCCATCCCCAACAGAACTAAAACGCTATCCTCCAAAAAAAGGAAGCCAATCTGGTGGTCTCCTGCCATAAACAAACTCTACAACAGAAGGAAGAAGCTGTTGCAAAAAAGAGTAAATTTCCAAGATTGGAGGAACTCCCTGGTCAGCCTCAGCAAGAAGGTGAGATCCATCATAAAATCCTCTAAACCAGTTATGAAAATAAAATCACCTCTGATTCCAAAGACAACCACAAAGCATTCTGCAGCTATGTTAAGAATCTCAATGGCAACACTCAGATCTGCTCTGAGCTACAGCATAATGGCACTAAATATACAGAACCAACTGATATTGCCAACATCCTGGCAGATAGGTTGAGTGCTAACTTCACCCCCCCTCTCACCCTCCAAAGGGCCCATTTTAATACTGGAAGAATGCAAAGCCCCTGTAATCATGGATGAACAAGTAAAGACCACACTCTACAAAGCCAAGAACACAGCATCCATGGGACCACACAACATCTCAGGCTACGTACTGCACGAACTACAGAATGAACTGGCACCCTACCTAAGTACCATATTCAATCATAGCCTCACCTCAAGCTATGTACCTACTGAATGGTGCACAGCGACGGTTATCCCACTTTACACCACGGACCCTGGAAACTACCACCCCATTAGCCTGACTATCATCTTGGAGCTTATAAACAAAGACATAGGTAACCTCCAAACCATGGACCCCACTTAGTTTGGGTTTGTAAAAGGTAGATCATGTCTACTAAACCTGATTGACTTCTTTGAAGCAGTCAACAGAGCAGTAGATGAGGGCAAGGTAGTGCACACAGCCTATCATGACCTCGTCAAGGCTTTTGATACCATCCCCCACTCTGGAATTATAGATAAACTCACAAAACTGGGCATAAATCCCTATGTCACAAGATGGGTGGCCAACTGGCTCACTGACAGAACCTACACAGTAAAAGTAGCCGACTCCAAGTTCGACTTCAGACAGGTGATGAGTGGAGTACCACAGGGTTCGGTCCTGGTTCCTCTCCTGTTCAGCATCTACTTCTCTGAAGTGCAGGACAACACAGAAGGTCTTTGGCTAATAAAGCTTGCAGATGACTGCAAACTGGGAGCCATCATAGAATCACTTAATGATGTGGACATTCTACAAAAGGGCCTCACAGAGACAGATGCTTGGTGTCAAAGTCATGGCCTCAAGCGCAATGCCAAGAAGTGCACTGTCATCCCCTTTGGGAAAAAACTTGGTACCCATGAACTACCACATGGGTGATAGCTAACTAAACACCGAAAGTCTGACAAGAGACCTTGGGACACAGGTGGACAGTACTCTCTCCTTTGATAACCACATTGCCACAGTAGTCATGAAATCCTTCTATGTGGCACACCTCATTACAAAAGGATTCTCCTCTAGAAAAAAGGTAATTGTTCCTCTCTACTCATTCCTCATCAGACCCATTATAGAGTACAATGCCCCATTTGGCATGTATCTTGCAAGACACCTACAACAATTGGAAAGGCCACAGAAATACCACACTAAGAGGATTACCGGCCTTAAACAGTTGCCATACGCAGACCATCTCAAAAAACTCCAGCTCTACTCCATCACATAGCGCCTACTCAGAGGCGATCTCTGCCTAACATACAAAGCTATGTCAAACCCAGAGCTGTTGGCCATGCTACACTTAAAGAAATCCCAATCTCTCCGAGCTACACGCTCTAGGGACCTAAACCTTGTCACCACAATAAACAGAACATGCTGGAGGGAAAGATTCCTGTCCCAGAGACTTCCCATACTCTGGAACAAACTACCCATTCATGTCAAGCAAAGCTCCTTATTGCCCTTCTTTAAGAAAAATCTTGACGACTGGATGGGAAATAGAAAATTCACCCCGGGGATCACTTCTGTTTGCCTGCTCGACAGGGACACAGGCAAATAATTTTCTTGGGTGCCGAAAGCCAGTGAACCTTTTTGGCTAGGCTTATATAGGCCCCAGGGCCGATAGCCTAGTAACTTCCTATGAACCTATGTGTGTGTGTGTGTGTGTGTGTGTGTGTGTGTGTGTGTGTGTGTGTGTGTGTGTGTGTGTGTGTGTGTGTGTGTGTGTGTGTGTGTCTGTGTCTGTGTGTGTGTGTGTGTGTGTGTGTGTGTGTGTGTGTGTGTGTGTGTGTGTGTGTGTGTGTGTGTCTGTGTGATGTGTGTGTGTGTGTGTGTAGGTGTGTGTGTCTGTGTGTGTCTGTGTGTGTGTGTGTGTGTGTGTGTGTGTGTGTGTGTGTGTGTGTGTGTGTGTGTGTGTGTGTGTGTGTGTGTGTGTGTGTGTGTGTGTGTGTGTGTGCGCGAGGGAGAGAGAAAGAGAGAAAGACATGCTTGCCTCCTTGGTTACAGAGATGGCTTATTAATGTTAACCCAAAGTATACACTATAGCCCCTGTTCCTTCATCCCACAAAAAGAACATTAGTCCCCTGCCTCTCCTTTCTGTCTGCTTTGGTTGACTGAGGAATCAGGTGATAAAGCCTTCTCACTGACACCAGAAATAATCACAATTTTTTCAGTCAGGCATGATTATTTATTTATTTTTGAAGCTGCAAAATCATAAGATTCCATTTTTATATGAAGATACATTTCCGTGGAAATAATGCTTACCCCAAAAAAAGAAAACTGACAACACAAAGAAAATTGAATAAAAGATTATTTCATTTTTCCTGTATTAAGAAGTTATTTTCATGTTACCTTTTCAGTAATTAAATCTGGAATGCCTAGAATGTTAAATCTTTCATAATCAGGTTTTTTGTGTTGCAACTGCATACTTAAAATCAGGAAATAATTGACCTTCTCTTGCTTTTCAACTTATCACATTTTGTAAAAGAAGTTTCTGATTAGGTGAGGACAACACCATATTCATGCTTTGCATCATTATTAAAATTATGTAAGGTCTGCATACTTGTGCATTTTATAAAATCAGAGAAGTAATAGCTCAGTAACAGTGAAAATACCAAAATAAGAGATATTCAGCGATTTGCATAACACATCATTTCATTCAGTATACATTCATGTTTGATTTGTGGGAGGAAATAAAGATATAGCTAATTTACCTGTCTGAGTGACATTTAAGTAATAGCAAGGATGACATATGCTACTACAGAGACAACATATGACAAACTGTGTACTGATAAATCAGTCATCTAACTAATCCCTGTGGCTTAAGTTATGCTTCATTTGCACAGTTTTGCGTTTTCTTTAAATACTGATAACACATCTTCCATATTTCTGCATTCGATATGGTAGGTTACCAAAGAAAGACCAATAGATTCCCTGGAATTCTCACACACACACACACACACACACACACACACACACACACACACACACACACACACACACACACACACATGGCAGAAATCCATCTGGCTGTCATTTGTATGAATAAAAACTACAAAGAAATTGCTTTTCTTTTCTTCTCTTTAGTCAACGTAGTGTTTACTGCATCAGTGCCTTAGTTGTATTTTTAGAATGATGTGATGTTAGAAGCTAAAATCTTCACGTGTCCCTCTTTCCTCTACACATAAGAATCTCAAGAGTCAAGAAGTTGAAGTAAGGGATAGCAGAGTGCACTATAGGCTCAAATGAAAATAACTACTCATAGCCAAACCCACTATATAATATTTGCTAGATTAACATGTCTTTTTTCAATGCTTCCTGGTTGCCAGTTGTACATAATAGATGACAACAGTGCTCACAATGTAACGTGAAGGAAATGAGCAACTCACAAAGAACTGTTGGACACATGAGAACAGACACCGACGGAAATCTGACATAATGATCACCTGATGTCAACTTCAATTTCTACACATAGAAATAAATATGTAATGTTTTTCCATTGATTAGCACTGCCAGCCTGGTGGTGCAGATGTATTCTGAGAAGTAAAAAATGATGACAGAGTTGAGAGAATAAATATGATATATCATCTTAGTGCTAAACTGTTGGATTTGTGGTTAACATTTTGATCAGTATACAAGTCACACCATTCACGGTTTTGCAACATTACTGCCTCAGTACATACTATGTGTGTTACACCTTTGTACAAATAGATATATCTAGATGCATTTCTGTATAATGATTAAGTTGTACTGACTTACAACAGTGTCATTAGTTTTAATATTTTCCCTATCGATATAAAATAAAAGTATGATATTACAGTATGGTGGTATACCAGTATGTGGAGCTCTTATCACTATAAAAATGTGATCTGTTTCTTAACTAAGACCTGAAAATGCTGTTTATGTACCTATTAGCTACTCGATTTTATCATACATTAATTAAAGTGGTGTGAATTCTAAGCTGTTGTAGCAACTGCTGTCAAAGCAACTGATTCACTATACTTAAAACTTGAAATTATATCTAGTGCCTTGATAATTAAGGACCAAAACGTAAATTCATTGACCACAGATTAAGTATGTTAGTGTTCATAAGCAGGTCCAAGACTGCATATCTAACATATGCAACTGTTGCTTTAACAGATGTAATGGTGGTATGAATTATATCACTTTAAACTGCTTTACTTTGTAACAGAAAGAATTATTAACTTGTGAAACTATAAAGCATTCATTAAAATAATTTGAATATGTTCCATAAACTGGTCTTCAAAAAAATGTTAAAGTGCATTTATCAATAAAATATCACTTTTTGATATGCCTTCAGTATCTCTTACCAAGCTGTACTACTATCCAGACAGCTCTTATTCCAGTAAACAAAAATCACTGAATATGTTGCATTTATTAACAAGCTTCCAATCAAATTAGGTGATATGATAGACTGTAAATGTTAAACCTCTCAGGGCAGTTGTTCTGAATGTCTTTTCATTGTGATCTGCACAGACTGCTGCTCACAGATACACTGTGGGCACATTTCAGTTCATGCATACTTCAAGTGGGACTAGTCATACCACTCTGTGTACCTAATATACTATATTACTCTACATGCTAAGTAAGCCATTATCTGTTCTTACTTAATTGCATTTGTTAACCAGTACTATCCGGCTGCAGTAGAGGCTCCATACTGTAAACTCTCCATTCCAGACATTTAGTACCTCTATCCTAGTCAAACATGAACCATTACCTCCCGCTGATCATGCAGGACCAGAAAACATGGTGTATCACCATGCATGCCAGACATGTATTACCACTCACCAAGCTGAACATGCATTATTATTTCCTAAGATGACTATACAGAACACTTGCCCATATTGGACATATCCTAATGCTCTCTCTGCTAAACAAGCAGCACCAGTCACCTTGATTAAGTATCCTTCTTCATGCTAATCACTCTGTGCCACTCATACTGTATGCTGATTATGCTGTCCCACCCATGCTCCATGCTGTCCATTCTGTGCCACTCATGCTCTATACTGATCACTCTGTGCCACTCATGCTCCATGCTGTAACCTTTGTGCCACTCATGCTGTACACTGATCACTCTGTGCCACTCATGCTCCATGCTGATCACTCTGTGCCACTCATGCTGTATGCTGATCACTCTGTGCCACTCATGCTCCATGCTGATCACTCTGTGCTACTCATGCTCCATGCTGATCACTCTGTGCCACTCATAATGTATGCTGATCAATCTGTGCCACTCATGCTGTACACTAATCACTCTGTGCCACTCATGCTCCATGCTGAACACTCTGTGCCACTCATGCTGTATGCTGATCACTATGTGCCACTCATGCTGTATGCTGATCACCATGTACCACTCATGCTGTATACTGATCACTCTGTGCCACTCATGCTGTGTACTGATCACTCTGTGCCACTCATGCTGTGTACTGATCACTCTGTGCCACTCATGCTGTATACTGATCACTCTGTGCCACTCATGCTGTGTACTGATCACTCTGTGCCACTCATGCTGTGTACTGATCACTCTGTCCCATTCATGCTGTATACTGATCACTCTGTGCCACTCATGCTGTATACTGATAGCTCTGTGCCACTCATGCTGTATACTGATCACTCTGTGCCACTCATGCTGTATAGTGATCACTCTGTGCCACTCATGCTGTGTACTGATCATGCTGTGCCACTCATGCTGTCTACTGATCACTCTGCACCACTCATGCTGTATGCTGATAACTCTGTGCCACTTATGCTGTATGCTGATCATTATGTGGCACTCATGCTGTATGCTGATCACTCTGTCTGTATACTGATCACTCTGTGCCACTCATGCTGTATGCTGATCACGCTGTGCCACTCATGCTCCATGCTGATCACTCTGTGCCACTCATGCTGTATGCTGATCACTCTGTGCCACTCATGCTGTATGCTGATCACTCTGTGCCACTCATGCTATATGCTGATCACTCTGTGCCACTCATGCTTTATGCCACTCATACACCATGCTGAATACTCTGTGCCACTCATGCTCCATGCTGATCACTTTATGTCACTCATACTCCAAGCTGAACACTCTCACACTCAATGCTAAACACTGTGTTCCACTCATGCTCCATGCTTAACATGCAACGCTAACCTCAGTGCAAACATAGTGCATTACCCTGCATATTGAATATGAACTGGCATCATTTGCAGTGAACACGCAGTACTGTGTACTGTCTCTATGTGAAACTTGTACTAGTGCTCACAGAGGAAGAATTGTCCATGGTGAGCATCTATTGTAACTGTTTATATTAAATATACTGTATAGTGCTCTGTCTCTTTAGTGAACTTGCACTGCCACTCTCAGTACAAATATACTGCTCCATTCTTCATGGTGACTGTGCACAGACACTGTTGGTGCTAAATATGCCATACTGTGCATTGTTTCAATGCAAAAAAATGCAGTGACACTCTGCAAGTAAGCTCAGGCCATCTCCATCTAGAATTAATATTCCATATAATATTCCCTGTTGAGTGTACTATACAAATCTCTGTGGTGAGCATTTTATACTGTATTCCATACTGAAAGTACTACACTGCTGCAGAGCCCATGCAAAGATACTATTCTGCTTTGCAAGTGTGTCCTTTTACTCTCTGGCATGTGTATTCCATACAGTCAGTGCCATGTATATTCAATACTACACTGTGTCATGAGCATTTCCATACTACTCTGTGTCATGTGCGTTCCATACCCCTCTATATCATGTGTATTCCATACTACTCAGTGACGTGTGTATTCCATACCCCTCAGTATTGTGTGCATTCCATACCCATCAGTGACATGTGTATTCCATACCCCTCAGTGACGTGTGTATTCCATACTCCTCAGTGATGTGTGTATTCCATACTCCTCAGTGATGTGTGTATTCCATACTACTCAGTGATGTGTGTATTCCATACTACTCAGTATTGTGTGCATTCCATACCCCTCTGTATCGTGTGTATTTCATACTACTCAGTGATGTGTGTATTCCATACCCCTCAGTATTTTGTGCATTCCATACCCCTCTGTATCGTGTGTGTTCCATACTACTCAGTGACGTGTGTATTCCATACCCCTCAGTAATGTGTGCATGTCATACCCCTCAGTGACACGTGTATACCATACCCCTCAGTGATGTGTGTATTCCATACCCCTCAGTGATGTGTGTATTCCATACTACTCAGTGACATGTGTATTCCATACTACTCAGTGACATGTGTATTCCATACCCCCTCAGTATTGTGTGCATTTCATACCTCTCAGTAACATGTGTATTCCATACTACTCAGTATTGTGTGCATTCCATACCCCTCTGTATCGTGTGCATTTCATACCTCTCAGTAACGTGTGTATTCCATACTACTCAGTATTGTGTGCATTCCATACCCCTCTGTATCGTGTGCATTTCATACGTCTCAGTAACGTGTGTATTCCATACTACTCAGTATTGTGTGCATTCCATACCCCTCTGTATCATGTGTATTCCATGCCCCTCTGCATGCAAAAAGTGATGTACCTGTTCTATCCTGATCATGTACCATCACTCTTCGTGCCGAAAACACTGTACCGCTATTCGTGCTAAACCTGCAGAAAAACTCTCAGTGGTGAAAAAGGTAATCTGAAAGTGACTTGAGCTATCCATTCTTAAAAGCTTTTTTTCTGCTTAAACCACAAAAGAACATAATTTCTGGAAATCCAGAAATAACATTACCACTACGCTATAAAAATAGCAACTGGGAACTTCACTATGCTACCACAAATTCCAGGAGCAGACTTTGCTGATTTTCCATCCTGCAGTGCTATGCAAATTAAAAAATCAGTACTTTCTTAGTTGCAATCCATTTAAAACATAACAGATTTCTGGCTTATGCTTTTTTTTTTAAAGAAATGATTCAGTCTTACAGCTGACATGTTTGCATTTGTTTCTTATATTCCCATATGCTATTATTCTCTGTTTTTAACCCTCAGCTGTATCTGTTGACTTCAGGCTACATTGACTGAGTTATACCCCAAATGACTTAGTTCTTTCCCCCCGAGCCACCTTATCTATATAAATTTGCTTACCAGGGTAGAACATTGCTCAGCCTCGGGTTGCATTATAATGTAACAAAACAATGAACAGTCTACAAATAACAATGGTTTATGTTTATGAGCAAACATAATAATTCTAACAAACAATATATACATAGAAGGTATATAGTTAGAAGTGTAGTATATATACTTACAAGTGGAATAAAAAAAGGTAGAATAGAGTTAAAGCAGGAGAGGCAGAAGTAGAACACCAGTAGCTAGATACACTTATTTATTTAACATTTATTGATTGGGAAAATCCGACTAGGACAGAGGCTATTTTCAGCTGAGGCCCGGAGAGAAATTCTCCAGAATCATGTCTTCAGAATGTAGGAGGAAATGCGAATGCAGGGAGGAGATGCAGACTCTGCACAGAAGGCACCCCAGCTGACAATCAAAGTGGAGAACCTCTTGCTGTGAGGCAACAACATTAACCGCTGCACCATTGTGCCGCCACTTTAAACCCATCTATCCCTTTGTGCTGTGGGTGCTCATTCAACAAGGATAACCTCCAAGGAGGCCATTGTCCCATTATTGTTTGTTACTGAAAGGAAAAAGTTAAAGGGGTTTTGGTAGATATCTGATCATCATATATGCAGGGGGGGGGGTTTCGGGGGTTCCAGCTAACCAAGACAAGCATGCAAATCAAAGTTCGGTTATAAGACTAAGATTGACTTAAGGCTAGATTTACAAATGCCTCACCAAGTTTACACTATTCTCAGTGAATAGACAGCACAAGCATAACTCCCACCTTTTTTCTCTAATTTTTGTTTTCTTATTGATTGTCTTGCAACCTTAAATATCAAGAGAGGTTCATAAAGTTCATGTTCTAAGTGAAGAGAGAGCACAGTAAATGTGGTTGGGATGTTCTTGAAAGCTAAATACATCCAGTAGCCTTTAGAAATCTTCCAGAGAGATCTAATTTGCATCACCTGGGGACAAGATCATTGACAGTTCAACATGCTTTACTAAGGAAGGTCTACGCCTTTTGTTCAAGGACTTCCACATAATGGCCACATCCTTTGGTATATTCCATTGTGCCTTTTTAGGCAGAGATTATCTAGTGACCATTTGAGCATACAAAAAAAAACTGAATACCAAATAGAACAACATTCTCAGTGCTAGGAGTCTTAACAATAAAGTGCCTGATTTGGAGGCACTTCTGCATCTAGAACATATCCATGTTTGTGATTTTAGAGTCATGGTTCAAATATAAAGAGAGCATTCCCTTTGTGCCTGGGTTTATGCCTATGATGCCTTTAAATCCATTGGTAACTGCAGTGGAGTCTCTGTGTTTTTCACTGACAGTATCCTTTCAAAGATGATGCCCAGAGACCTCCCCCACTCAGCTCTTAGAATTCCATTTCACCTTAGTCAAACTTCCAACGTATATCACGTTACTGATCTCCATCCACAGCCCCACTCAGTCATAAAAACATTTGGCATTCCTTAAAGATATCCCTCCAAGCAACCTACACTACCAACATAGTATATGCCCTGTGCTTCTTTGAAAAGGTAAAAAAGGATTACCTTGATCACCTTGACATCAGTTCCACTGGGACAAGAATATTCTTGACCTAGTACTCAGAAATTTGGCTCCAGATTGTTCATTATTTATGTCAGACCACCTACTAGTTACCATTACCCTCAAAGCTTCCACTCCATTGATAATTAACACCATTCTCTTTAGAGACTTCAGAAAGGCAACCCCTTTAAAATTATAAGATAAAATTGCTAACTTCATCCATGGAAACTCTACAGTTGACCCAGGATATGCAGCCACCTGCACTAAGAATATTTATGTCTTTTTAGACAAATGCATTGACTTTGCAGTTCCTACTAACCAAATATAGTGAACATTCAAAAACAAAACCACTCTAGTGGTCAGTCAATATAAACAAACTGTATAATAGAAGAAGGAAAATTCTGAAATTGCCATGAAGCGTCAGAGCCCTTCTCATGAAAATAATATTAAAAATAAACTCAATAAGAAACTGCAGGCAACAATAAAGATTAGCAAATCATGCTATGAACTCAGGGTAGCAACTGAACAAAAAGGATAACTACATTTAATTATGTTAGAAAATTAAGATATAAATCTCAGTACTATTCCAAAACTTTTTATAATGGCACTTCTCACTTAAACCCAAAAGTCTTTGCTAACACAATTGCAAAAAAAACTATTATCTCAACTCCAGTCATCCCTTAGTGACTCCCCCCCCCCCACACACCATCGCCAATGATCATGTCATTAAGGTACTGTTAAAAAGACCAAAAGCTCTAAACAATATAACAGGTTACCTAACAAGCAGTGTTAGATATGCACTTATTGATCTACAGGCTATGTCCTTGAATTCGGTAGCATTATGGTAGTGATATCGCTCAACAAGGATTATTCAGAATAAGGTCACTGAGTTTAATTTTAGTTAAAGTTAGTAAGATAAGATTGCTATCTTTATATATGTTTGCAAACGAAACCAGCAAACTTTTCTTTCTGGAAAGTATTATTCATTTTACCAATTAAAATATACATATAATGCTTCATTGAGCTAGTAACATGGTCTATACTAATGTGAATTATTTTATTTATATTATATGTATGCCTGCAAATAGTTTTAGCTGTCTGGAAGTGTCTGTACTACAAAACATATGAAAAAAAAAAATATATATATATATATATATATATATATATATATATATATTTATACACACACACACACACACACACACACACACACACACACACATAAGACATTGACATTCAGAACAGTGACCTCAGATGCTCAAAATGGCAGAACACCATACTGCTGTACCCATTCCCAGATGTAGTTCAGTCTCAGAGTTATTATATATAATAGCAGGGGGGTGTGGGGGTTGCAAGGGGGAGACTTCCCTATTTCACAAACAAGTAAATTTGATGTTCCATTCTTTGGTGTTTTGGTAGAGCAGTATTCTGCCATTTCGCACTTTAGTGTCATTTTTCTGAAAGTTGATTTATTATTTATTTATATAGTTATATTTATTTTACATTTGTTTACCAGGATAGTCTGACTGGACTGGGTCCATTTATAGCAGAGGCCTGGGGTGAAAAGCTCCACATATATTAACAGAAATACTAGAATTTAATACATAGTAGTGAAAACGGATAATAACACAGTGTAACAGCAAAATCTAGCTAATAAGGCAGAAATGTAAAACAGACAGGATACAACTCAACAGTTAAACAGACAAAATACATTTTAGCATTGAGAGTCATTACATACAAAATGTTAAAATTAAGTAGCTATATTAAAGAGATAAAAATTGTTGGATGTAAAAAACTGTAGCATTTACAGTAGGCAAGTAATAAGCCCTTCCAACTTTCCACAGAGCTAAAGCAGTGATTTTAGGTCATGCATGGGCAAAGCCAGGTGCTTATGAGTTGTGATTTTAGACAGATTTTGAAGTGTGAGGTGGAGGAGGTTGATGTTTTGAACATGCAACATTCTGACATAGACCCCCCCCCCCCCCACACACACACACACACACACAACATATACACACACACACACGCACACACACACACACACACACACACACACACACACACATATATATATATATATATATATCTATATATACATATATATATATATATATATATATAGATAGATAGATAGATAGCCTCTATATCACATTGTCGAACACCACATGGTCAACACCATATGTTCAAACTTTAAAAGTTTGACAACGTAATTAAAAAAAAACACAAAAAAACTTCAAGCCCCCCTGCACTCCCACACCCCCCCTTGCTACTTAAATATACCAAGTCCAAGATCTTTGAAGCAGTCACCAAAGCTGTAGACAAGGGTAACGTGGTTCACACAGCCTATCTAGATCTTGCCAAGGCTTTTGACACCATCCCCCACTCTGGAATTATAGATAAACTCACTAAACTAGGTATAAATCCCTATGTCACAAGATGGATTGCCAACTGGTTCAGTGACAGAACACACACTATGAAAGTAGCAGTCTCCAAATCCGACTTCAGACCAGTGACAAGTGGAGTACCACAGGGTTCAGTCCTGGGTCCTTTCCTGTTTGGTATTTACTTCTCTGAAGTACAGGCTAACAAAGAAGGTCTTTGGCTAATGAAGTTCGCAGATGACTGCAAACTAGGAGCCATAATCAAAACTCCTAACAATGTGGACATCCTACAAAAGGGCCTCACTGAGACAGATGCCTGGTGTCAAAGCCATGGCCTCAAGCTCAATGCCAAAAAGTGCATTGTCATCCCCTTTGGTAAAAACTCTATACCCATGAACTAGAACATAGGCGATAGTATACTTAACACCGAAAGTGTGATAAGAGACCTTAGGACACAGGTGAACAGTAGCCTCTCCTTTGATAATCACATCACCACAGTGGTCAGGAAATCCTTCAATGTGGCACACCTCATCACAAAAGGTTTCTCATCCAGAAAAAAAGAGGTCATTGTTCCCCTCTACTCATCACTCATTAGACCCATTATAGAGTACAATGCCCCTTTTGGTATGTACCTCACAAGACATCTACAACAACTGGAAAGGCTGCAGAAATACCTCACAAAGAGGATTACCAGCTTCAAACAGATGCCCTACGCAGACCATCTAAAAAACTCCAGCTTTCCTCCATCACATATCGCCTACTCATAGGTGATCTCTGCCTAACATACAAAGCTATGTCAAACCCAGAGCTGTTGGATATGCTCCACTTAAAGAAATCCCAATCCCTCCCAGCTACATGCTCTAAGGACCTAAGCCTTGTCACCATAATAAACAGAACATGCCAGAGGGATAGATTCCTGTCCCAGAGTCTTCCCATACTCTGGAATAAACTATCTATATCAAACAAAGCTCCTCATTAGCACTCTTCAAGAAAAATCTTGATGATTGGATGGCAAATAGGAAATTCACCCCGGGGATCACCTCTGTGGCTCTGCTCAACAGTGGCACAGGAAAATAATTTTCTTGGGTGGCAAAAGCCAGGATACCTTTTTGGCTGGGCTTATATAGGCCCCAGGGCCAATAGCATAGTACCTACCTATGAACCTATGAACCTATGAACACTAAATTGCAGGAAAGGGAAAGCTTCCCTTACGGAGATCTCTGTTGCAGCGTTCAAAGTTTTACAAGTTTGAACATATGGTTTCGACCATATGACCTTCGAACTTGTAAAAGTTTGACAATGTGAATTGGACCCATATATATATATATATATATATATATATATATATATATATATATATATATATATATATATATATATATATATATATATCTATATATCTATGGGTCTACTTCGACCCATCGAAATTATACTTATTCGAATATCACTTACCCATTTTCAGTTGTTCAAAACTAGCACAGACTACCAAAAGCCTTTCCTTGGAAAGGAACCACTTGGCCACCCCAAAAAAAATTTATAACAGACCAAAACTAAACCCACCAAAATGGGAAGCTTGCTCCCCCAAATATTCCAACTCTGAAATCGTAGTACATTGAAGAAAGAGAAAGTTCACCATGGTGGCCAAGTGGCTCCATTCCAAGGGAAAGGATTTTGGTAGTCCAGGCTTTCGGATTCATGTGGTTTTGAGCAAATGAGAATGGGTAAGTGAGATTACATTAAGTGTAATTTTGATGGGTCGAAGCAGACCCATATACGTATATATGTGTGTATATTTATATTTATATAACTATTGCTAGACAGATATTTTTTGAGATATGCAGGCATTAGTGGTTAAAAGTGAAATGTTTTTCATAGGTAGGTACTAGGCTATCGGCCTAAGGGCCTACGTAAGTCTAGCCAGCAAGGTTCCATAGCTTACACCACCCAAGAAAGTTATTTTCCTGTGCCATTGTCCAACAGAGACAAGCCATTAATGTGGGGTGCTTGGAATGGTTTTATTTTATCTGAATTTCTGTGGGGCACAGTCATTCTGTCATCATAGCATAAAGGTTTGAAATTTATATGTAGACTGGGGGGAGGCACCTAGATCATTGTTGCAGGTAGTGGCTTTACAATGTTAAAAAAATAATGATAATAAAAAAAAAAAACAAAGAAAAGCAATGGAAAAACGTAACACATTTGGTTTAATGCTTTTGTCCTTAATGGATTTATTCAGAACAATAAAAAACATGAATTAAGACAAAATTAGATAGTGAACCTTAGCACATCTCTCAGCTGTCTAGATTTTCACTGACTATACAGATTTCTCACTCATATTTTTGGTCTGTTCCTCATAACAAATGTGTTTTTTTGTGGCAGATCACTGAAGACTGAAGTCTTTAAATAATGACAGGCATTATAGTTTCAGAATTCATATTCTCCAAAAGATACATGCAAACACAAAACCTGTTATTCTATCAGCTTTCCAAGTTTATAAGAGCAATACTTAAAATCTGTCCCTATTTTTGGGCTTTTGTCCCTCCATTATGTCAGGTTTTGTCCAGATTTCCTGAACTAGAAGGCTGAGAGGGATTGAGCTTAAAATGTCACATGGTTAAGAAATACCAATCAGAATTAATGCAACCAATTCCTCTTTCTTTGCTGTGATTTCAGTTTTAATAGCAAACTTAACTGACACTGTCATTCAAATCCAGATGTCTTTCATCATTGAATAAATGCTATTCCATCTATCTTTTCCCTTTTAACATGCCAAAACATCACTCCATAAATCTATTTCACCACTGTCTGAAAAATAAATAAATAAATAAACGTCTTACCTCTGTACCAGCCTGACAGCCCATTTTCACCATTTTAGAATACCGGAATCGATAAATAAATTCATATAAGAATAGCTGCTAAATCTAAACCTTACAATATTAATGCATCTAATGTGATCTATGATATACAAACAGAATGTGACTATATTTAATGCATCAGACAACTTTATCAATCTTTCAACCAATTTACTTTCATTCCCCCTTTTTCCTCACTACCTAAAACTTGGTCAAGATTCAGTTTTTTTCTAAATTTCTCAGAAATCTTACCTACAATCATAGACTCTCAAGGAGATCATTGAAACATTTATGATGCTTCTCAGATATCCCTGTCTGCTAATCTTTTATAGATTGAAAATAGGACTGAGTTCGACTCTAAAAAGAGATAAAATTTCATATGTATCCTTCAAAGAATGAGACTTGGTCTGGAGCACTAGTATTCTTGGGTCACGTGTCCTTCTACAAGGCCATCTAACCAGTCATTCTTTGTAGAGTACCACTGAAAAGTGACAGTTATGTGATGTGGATTTCCTCAATTAATAAATAAAACACATTGTACACTGAGTACTACTTGCTATTAAGTTAGTGATGTAAATTCAAGAAAGCACTTGGGTCCCAGATGTTTAAATGGAAACAGATGTCAAACTTCTCTAAAATGGGTTCCACTCTCAAGGTGGGCACATAATGTGTTTTAAATTTGATTTGTACTTTGTTACTAGCAGTCTGGAGGCTTAAAGTAGAACCTAGACAACTAGATGTGTTGACGTGTACCATTCAGATAACATTCAGCCAAAACACATGACCAAGAAAATAATATCCTTGGACAAATTCCTCTCTAGTGGTCTCTACAGGATGAAGAAGGCCTGAAATGATAGTCCATTCTTATCGTTATGCCCCTGTGGAGAGAACTGGACCTCGATTAGATCATGGAGGCCTGTGTCATTAAAAGGGCTGGGATTCTCAATGGATGAGCAGAAGAAAGAAAAAGTAATGCAGAGAAGACAAGCCAAACATTTCAGTTCAGCACCGTCTGGCATGTCATTACATGATTTAATAAAACATTAATGTGAGTCATTTAATTATTAGCTATGCTTTAATGTCAGTAATTCAAGAGCTGTCGCCTTTCTAGTCACTGTTCTAGTCGCTACATGAGTCAACAGCACTATCCATGCAATTAATTAAGAAAATGGGTTAATTGCTTCTTTCCTTCACAGCAGAATAGTAGCAGCTTCATGCCCTGTAAATTCTTTTATTATCCACTGACAGCTCTAATGCTGCTTGAGTTACTTTCCCTTGTTGTTTTACAAAATCACCTCCATGTAGTTCAGTCTTTCAACAGTATATTTTTTAGTAAAACCGTATAGTTTCATAACATGTTTTAGTGTTCATAAAAAATGAATTACATGTATGTTGTGTAAATCCTGTTAAAAATGTATCATTGTACCAGTGATATGTAAAATAGTGACCTGAAGAAAAAAAAAAAACAACTTGGAAATTACTGCTTCCAGGAATATATACCTGAATATTCTGCCACTTTTGCCTTCTGACTACTACTGGACAGGTCATTCAGCTTCAGAAAGAATAATGGCCATTGGAAAACTGCAGAAAGTGGTATATGAGAATATGGGGACTTTTAGTGAACTTTGGTTTCTGTGATTATACATTTGGTGTTTTGTGTTGGTTCATGGAAATATTTTGCGAAAAATGTAATGCTTCACTGGCCAGAAATTAGATTAAATTTGCTTAAGTGAGTCATGTGAGCATGTGCTTTTTGCCTGTCTTATATGCATGTATAGGCCCTATATTTCAGATGGTATGTTAACTAATATATGTATTACAACACTGTCAGAACTTGTGTTTGAAAGGCAGAAAGTGCCATAAAAAACTGAACTGGAGATAGTAGATACTAATTTATTACGTTTCAACTAATGACATTGCTGAACAATTCTGCAGCTATTGCTATAACATGCTATATACGATGCACTTGATTTTTTGTACAATAGCCAAACTTAAAGTTTTCTTTTACATATAGTGAGAACACCTCTGCTGTCAAAAAGCAGAAAATACAGACTTTTCAAGGTTTTTTTTTTTTAAGGTTATCTTCAATTTTTGGACTGAGATGGCATCAGTACTTTGGAAGATCTGGCACCAAAGATTTGAGCTGAATCTTGTTGTAAGTAATGCCAGCTGCAAATCAGAGAAAGTCCAGTGTTTCATGTTTCTTACCACAGAAGGTGAGGAAAGCACCAAGGTATGCAACACTTCTTAGAATGAAAGCAACAGTTTGGCAGAGATGAAGAACAAATCCATAGAAAACTGTGAGCCAGAGAAGAATCTACATTATATAAGATGTTTATTCTTTGTTCCAGAAATCAAGAGGTGCAAAAAACTACTCATGCACATGCAACTGAGTTAATTCACAGACTGCTTAGCAAATAATTTAGTAAATTATGCGATCCTTTATTCACAGGCAGAATAGTCTGACATACAAATAATCAAATAAAAAGCTGGCCATTAAGAGAATCACATCTGTCTATATTCAGAAATGTTTCTGAAAACTTTAAGCTATTTATTTATTTATATTTTTACTCGGGTAATGCACTGACCAAAACTGACAAATTGCAGGCACCATCCAGGTGAATCAATTTACAGGGTACAAAGCAATAAGACTAACACAGAATGTGTAGCTCATATTTTACATTATCAGGATAACAAGAAAAAGAAAAATGAAATAACATAATTACTTTTACTTAATATAATGAGATCTTCAAACAATTTCCATGAAAACAATATGTACACTATTTCCAAAAAAGTCTAAAAGCAACTGAAATGTTACAGCCAAGTGGGTAGAGAATGAGAGATAGGAAGGGTTAGAAACTAATGATTAGGTGGTTAGGTGTCATGGCCTTTGGGAAAGCAGGTGCATTGGGATTGTTCACAAATTAAATTTTTAAGTTGCAGTTTGAACTTGGAATATGAATGTATTTCTTTTAGGTGGATAAGGATAGATTGTAAAATTGTGGGAGCAATGGCAGGAAAGACATATTTTGTGCAATGTAATATAGTTCTTGGTGTTATGAGTATAAAAGCAGTGTGGAAGTGGTGCTCTAGGTTGCATGTGGAAGCTTAGTTGTCCAGTTTGGCTGCAAGGGCGGAAAAATCCTTTAAGGTATGCTAGTAAAAGGTCAATCCTTTGTTTTATAGGGAGCCACCAAAGAGGGAAGAATTAAACAGTTAGCATGGCAATTAAAACTGAATGCTAGTGCTACCACAGGATGGAAAGAAAATGTTAATATTACTACTGTATTATGACTGAAGTTGCAGAAGCTTTCATGTACCTTAATACATGCAAGTCTGGATTTATATAATCATTTTATGCTTTTTGTATGGAACAGTTTGTAGTTATGCATATTTATGGCAATTACTTTGTAGAAAAAAACATGTTATATTTTATTGATATGCAAATGTATTACTTTAAATGTGGGACTAATAAGTTAATGAGATGTCATGTGATTTAAATTGGGACTATTTAAACTGCTTTGCTATGTTAGCAGAACAATTCTGATGAAATATTTACTTATGAGACAAAAGCACTACATTGTTGAGCCTGACAAAGTCTTGTTAATAAAGTTTCTAGTCAGCTTGGAGCCTGGTGTGTTTTGCAAGGCTACTGGTTATTTGTCCATACTACCATTTGATAATTTCACCATTGATTTAATAGGCTGCATGGATTCCAAATTCTCAAACTTTTCCTGTAGTCACAATCTGATCCTGTTCCTGATTGATTATGACCATGGGTTATTGGCTAGGCTTAAATGCCCCTTCAGGGCAACTGGCCTAGTATTCACTTATGAATGTAAGTCACATTCATTGCAAACCTATGTGGTGTAGCTATGTAGCTTTTGATAAAAGACCTTATAGAACTTTTGAAATAACAGTTAATCTGTCAGTTGATATGTGAGAAGGCCTTCTGATTTAGATAACTTTTGGGATTTCCTCCTTTGATATCCCCAGCTCAGTGTAGTTCAGAATTTTCTGTAGCTTACACTCTCAGGGGCATACTCTGCTCATTTTAACATGTAGAACATGAAATGAAGCATAAATAAAACACAGGAATATAGTTACCAAAAGCCATCTGCAGATGCTGGACTGAGATGAAATTCAAAAATAAGGTGATGATAAATAGCTGCTGCATCTCACTTCAAGGGACTTTTACAGTCGGCAATGCTGGCAATGTTATCAAGGAGTAAACATTTTAATCTGCTCTGATGACACTGACGGATAAAACAGTGACTACAACTCAGCTACCTTGGGTTTGATTAGTGGCCTGGGTGACTGAGTACAACTCAGCTACCTTGGGTTTGATTAGTGGCCTGGGTGACTGAGTACAACTCAGCTACCTTGGGTTTGATTAGTGGCCTGGGTGACTGAGTACAACTCAGCTACCTTGGGTTTGATTAGTGGCCTGGGTGACTGAGTACAACTCAGCTACCTTGGGTTTGATTAGTGGCCTGGGTGACTGAGTACAACTCAGCTACCTTGGGTTTGATTAGTGGCCTGGGTGACTGAGTACAACTCAGCTACCTTGGGTTTGATTAGTGGCCTGGGTGACTGAGTACAACTCAGCTACCTTGGGTTTGATTAGTGGCCTGGGTGACTGAGTACAACTCAGCTACCTTGGGTTTGATTAGTGGCCTGGGTGACTGAGTACAACTCAGCTACCTTGGGTTTGATTAGTGGCCTGGGTGACTGAGTACAACTCAGCTACCTTGGGTTTGATTAGTGGCCTGGGTGACTGAGTACAACTCAACTACCTTGAGTTTGATTAGTGGCCTGGGTGACTGACAGTGCAGAAGGGATGGATGCGCGTACCTGTCCTAGGTGGGAGGGTGCTTTCTAAGGGGAAATGTGGTGCATACAGGAGAATTGACCTCTGATGTGGGTGACAGGGTGGGTTTGGGAAAGGGAAGTGAGTAGGGCATATAAAAGAAATCTCTCTAGACAGAAGTAAAGATTGATGAGCCCCTGGGATACCCTTAGGATCTACAACTGGCTTCAGTAATTTTGAACTAAGTACAGGCATCTGTAGTTTAAACTTTTTCACAATTTAGGGTTATCGTCAGCAAGAAAGGAAAGATTCTTACAACATACGTACCATTTCTATTAAATATTAGTATGCTTGAATAGTTTTACTTGATTGAGGAAAACACTTATAAGTTTCCGAAAATATTTATTTGCTGTGATCAACTGCAAGATGTTATCTGTATTATGTGGAAAACCGTGAACTTTCTATAAAATGTTTAGGTACAGTTGTCAGGAGTCTCCATAAATACCCAGTTTCTTAAAAGCATCATACTGTCATGTTACGTTACCTCTTCTGTATTTCACAATAAAAGAACAAGCAAAACTGCATAATGAAAGCTGTTGCAAGATACACTGTAAACTCTTAATAACATTCCCAAAGCTGATCATTTCTAGGCATTACCAGTCTACCTGATCCTTAATCCTGTTGCAAAATACTCAGGAAATAATCAGCAGTTTGGTTGTTATTGGTTACATTTTACAAGGGGGATTTTGCTCCTGCACAAGTCACTGCCAGAGAGGCATAGCATACAAGCACACTTATAATCATATTAGTTCTCCAAGGCAATAGAAGAACTCAGTGTGCACTTCATAATGTACTTATAGCAATAATCTGCTACCTCTGAGGAATGGATTTATAATATCACCCTCATTTATTCAAGTGAACCAGCTGTATCCAGTGGATATTGCTGTGGTTTGCCTTACTTTGTTTGCTTATTAGTCTGAGGCTAATTAGCAAATTATAATGAAGAAATAACTTAATAATCAGTTGCATGTCTGTCAGTGACTTTGATTTGTGAGGCATCTAGTATGTTACTTGCTTTTCTATTTTATGCAATATACTTGAAATTAGCATATTATTCCTTCACTGGTTATGTATTGACTGTATTGTCTGTATCATGCTGAAAACAGTATATTGTAATGTTTGCTGTTTTGCATGGTAAGCAAAAGTAACATATGTAAGTGACTCCATTCACAGCTATTAAGTTTAACGGTATTACAGGATGTCAGAAATGTAAAATCTGTCTAGAAGTTGCAGCTTGGATCATCACTCCCGTTTTGTTTTCAAAATTGCTTCAAGAACCAAAGAGGAACCTGATTCATAATTTTAACTGATTCTTTTAGCACAAAGCCAGCTAATGTAGAGTTTTTTTCTTACATTAACTGTTGAGCAGTTAAACATGTTTATGTCTGGGAACATTTTAGACTGAAGCATTGCCATATCTGCCCACTCTGTTTTGGCTAAGATAGCTTTAGTACTCAGAGAGTCAAACAAGGACATGACAACATTGCGTAAACCCCAAACGCAACATTCCCTGCCCGATATCTGTTATATCACACATATTTTATCAAGGGTAATGAAATTTCTTTTGGTTATTATCATTGTTTATAGTTAAGAATATTCATTTTCCATTGTGTGTTTCTACTATTCAGCTGTCAAATGTCTGAGTGACATAAATGTGAGCCAGGAAGACAATATTAATGGATATCTGCTTTCTTGAATAGCTGAAAATTGTTGTTTCTTTAATTTTCATCATACCGTCCCTCACTGTATTATTTTTATTTAATTTTCATCATACCGTCCCTCACTCTATTATTTTTATTTAATTTTCATCATACCGTCCCTCACTGTATTATTTATATTTAATTTTCATCATACCATCCCTCACTGTATTATTTTTATTTAATTTTCATCATACCGTCCATCACTGTATTATTTTTATTTAATTTTCATCATACCGTCCCTCACTGTATTATTTTTATTTAATTTTCATCATACCGTCCCTCACTCTATTATTTTTATTTAATTTTCATCATACCGTCCCTCACTGTATTATTTATATTTAATTTTCATCATACCGTCCCTCACTGTATTATTTTTATTTAATTTTCATCATACCGTCCCTCACTGTATTATTTTTATTTTATTTTCATCATACCGTCCCTCACTGTATTATTTTTATTTAATTTTCATCATACCGTCCCTCACTGTATTATTTTTATTTAATTTTCATCATACCGTCCCTCACTGTATTATTTTTATTTACTGTTCTTCTTCTTTTTTTCATAATGCCATCCTGAGACCTTGCCACTGGGGTGCTTCTCTTTGACCTATTGGCATATTCATTCCTCCAGGGCTGACCACCAGACATCCCTGAAGTGGGGGAAAGTCCTCTGGTTCTTTTTTTCTTTTTGGGGTTCTAAGCATCTCATTTGTTACCCTGGAGGTAAAACTGATCATAATGGAACATTGTAGTGTACCGAGCCCATAACTCCTAACCCTTTCCCATACGATGGAACATTCTAGTGTAGAAAGCCCATACCTCCTAACCCTTCCCCACAGGCAGACAGCTGACTTGCAATGCTTCCTGTGTTGGGAAGAATATATGTGCTCCCAGTCATATCATCCCCCGACTCAGTGATGCATATGTCACTTAAAAGCATGAGACTGCCATGGCTAGCGTGAGAATGCTGTGGCTAGTGTGAGAATGCTGTGGCTAGCGTGAGAATGCTGTGGCTTCTTTCATCAGTGATTTTCTACCTGCTGGTAGGTGTTGCCAATATGGTGGGCCAGGCCATATTCCTATCCTCCAGGATGGATAAGTTGGAATCAGCCACTCATTTCCATCAATCCTCACTAGATCCCTCCCGGCATCCATGACAATGACCAAACAAGGATCACAAGGTTGTAGTCAGGATGTTATTACTCTTTGCCAATGATCCATGCTGTCTGTTTTCTTTTTATGTTATATGCTGGTTTGTAAGTGTTTATTTTATAGGTTAGTTTTCTTATAGTACTTAAGTCTATATATTTTTTTATGTTTGCATGCATCTGTAGTTTAAACTTTTCAATTATTTAGGGTTACCTGCAGCAGGAATGGAGAGATCCTGACTTCTTCTGGGGAGACCATTGAGAGGTGGAGGGAAGACACTGAAGAACTTGTGAACATAGCGGGCCTGGCATCCTTTGATGAGGCACTATCAAAAATAAATGACAACTATTTTGATTATTGTACAAGTTATCAATCTGGCAATTAAACAGTCCAGCTAGGGGAGTGGATGAAAGTGTTGTTTTTTTTGTGCAATCCTGATTAAGGCCTTGTTGGGTAGAGGGCTGGGATAGCACATCTGGATTATAAAAATGGGGTAATGGCTCCAGTTTTTAAAAAAGGATGACAAGGTAATATGTTCCAGATGTACAGAGATTATGGATTTTTTGATGGGTGCTAGAAAGAAGACTCGATCCAACTATTGAGCCTGTAATTCAGGAGAAGAAACATATACTCCATCCTGGCTATTAAACAGTGGACTGAGCCATGATTCTTGCATGTATATTGAATACTGAAGGGGTTGTGCAAGTTTGCAAGTATTAAATACTTATGATTATGCATATATGGAGAAAATATCTCTTACCACAGAATGCCTTGTAGAAGTGCTACAAAAGTATGTGTCCCAGAGCCTATGATGTGCCGTCTCTGTTTTTGTGAAGAAAAACTGTGTTTTCATTCTTGGGATTAAGATGACCACTTCTGTGATGGCTATATAATTCTCTCGGGGATTAGTCATCTCCTCTCTTGTTTGTACTTTTCAAGATAAGGATATCAAGCCACAAACTGAGAAAGAAAGACTGCTCCTTTGTTATTTGCAAATTATATTGTCCTCTTGGCCTTAGTGAAAGTGATCTTAGACTAACACTGGAGTGATTCACTAAGGAGTGCAAAGAGTACTGTGAAAACCAGCACCTCCAATTTAGAGGTCATTATTTCTACATGGAAAAGAATCAGCAGGTGGTGAGAGCAGCTACTTAATCTGAAAGATTTTAAGTGTCTTAGGATTGTGTTAATTAGTGAGTGTAGAGGTAATAAGTAGTTTCATTAACGGATGGGTGTGGTAGGTACGCTACTGTGGGCCTTTTAGTAAACTGTGTTGGTGAAGATACAAAGTGAGCCACAGAAACAAACTCTCAATTTACTGATGAGTGTCTGTCCCTCTTCTCATCAATGGTAATGAGCTTTGGCAGAGAATGAAATAAGATTCTGCATACAAGCAAGAGGAGTAACAGTCTTTTTAACAGGCACTAGGCTTACTTTCCATGACAGAGACAGAACTCAGTAATTTGAGAGAATCTCAGACTACAACCATGGGTCTACAGTTTTAGATGAGGCAGGCAAAGTTGTTTGGTCATTTAGTAAGCCTGGTACTGATGGGGACCCTACAACAGGCTCAGGACACAAACCAACATTGAGAATTTACATCTGTCACTCTGTTCCAATGTACTTTGGGATCCCACAGGTGCTGCAGATCATTACTGTGGAGAGAGGAGTCTTGGCTACCTGGGTTACAGTCATTTCTCAGTTTTCAAAGCTCGATTCACACTTTCTCAAACAGTCTGGCTTGAGCTGTCATATTTTCAGTACTTCCTTCCATTTTTTTTTTTTTTTTGCCTTTGGCAGTTGAAGGTCAATGCACTTTGGTGAAATTGCAGGAAATGTACTACCATGTCTGTTAGTTATCACTCTGTCTCTGAGGCATAGACTGAGAATGACAAAGTAGGGGATATAGGGGCTTGGCCTTCACATAAGAGTGCATTTTTTTATCACTGTAAATTAAGAGATGTTAATACATGCATTATAAGAATTGGAATAGTCAAGCCATCATTTAAAATCGCCAGTGAATGGGTTTGTGTGATGGGAGGTAGTGCAAAGTGTGCATACGTACATTGTGGAGTCTATGGCATCTTCCTCAGCTTACTAGCACCGTGAACCCCAACAAGCAGTCCATTTAGAAAATGGTTGGATGGATGGATGGCTGTTGCTTAGTTTTCACTGTATCTCTCTCCTTTATGTTTTGCAGCTCACAGAATATGATTCAGATATATACTCAGATTCGGCATAAGCAGCATAAACAATAAACAGCAGCATGTAGTTATTTTAGTTATACTGGTAGACTGCCTCTTGGCTTATCATTTGACTTGCTTAGCCTCTTATTTTATCATTTTTCAGCTTCTTTATTTTTTCTAAACTCTACTTTCAGCCTGTTGACACTCCATTACACACGAGGGTCGACACTCTTCCATGTAGCAACATGGCTGTAAAAGCTGAGTCATAGCATAATATCTAAAGCTATAGTTTTAAACCAGAATTTATGTACAGTCAAGGAAATGACTTGGTCTGCCTCTTTAGAGGATAAGAAAAAGGGGTGTCATTTAATTTTTCTTTTGCACTTTAGACACACGTGATGTAGACAGAAAGTAAATAACTATGCTATGATAACTTACGTGCTCTTCAATGCTGACCAATTTAAGATTCAGGAAAGCCACAACACTTACATACCAAATGAATTCTACCTGCATAACCTCACATAGTTAGAGACAGTTGTAACATCTTTAACTTTAGATTAAAAAAATGATAGGTGTTGCTATACGCAGATGGTCAGATAAGGAAAGCATCTGGAGCAAATGACACAGATAAAATATCTAAAAATATTAACAAATGAAATAACTGACATTGCAAACAAGGAGCAGTTTAAAGTCTACAATTTTCAGTTTAATGAAAGTGAGTGAAAGTCTACTGTAACTCATGATTTGGGATATTGGACCCCTTACGCCGCTTTTAACTATTACACTCAACACTGATGTTGCCTGAACTCAGAGGAGAAATTACATTTCTGAGCTAAAAGAATAAACTTTCTGGGCTGAAGCAATATCTCTGTCTGCTAAAATTGCTGCTTAGCATCAGCAAACTAACAATTAGCTCTTCAAAGAATTTGCAATTGAAAATAATTCAGTCAGACCCAGAGAGGGTGGTTTGGGTTTCTGATATCCCATTTATATTCAGTATATTTTTCTTTAAGTATAGTATTCTGCAGAGTGTTAATAAAAGGTCTTCAGCTGTTATCTTCATACTGTATCAAAATACTGCTTTCCACTTGTGTCTCTCTAATATCACTTGTTTCATAACATTTCCTTCTTGTTGTCTTATAGTCATAAACTAACTAGAGGAAAAACATTCACTCTAACAAAGTTTCTTATTTATTTAACCCACATTGCAAATAAATTACGATGAAGGATTTTAGAAGATTCACTATATATCTATCTGCATTTTGTATGAGTCTCTGAGCACCTCATTATTCTGTTTCTGTGTCCATACATCTGTTCTGTATGAGATTAAATATGAAACTTTGGATCCTATTCCTTCCATTACTGGTTTTATGCTATAATATCCATATTTCAAATAAAATCCCATTGGTCTGTACAATAAGGACAGTTAGCTTAGTACTAATCTAGTTATGCTACCTTTTGTATCATTTTGTATAATTGTTCAGAGCTAACTAAAGGTTTTAACTATGTATTGTTTGAAGTGTAAATAATTTCTGAATATTTGTTTTAACACACCCATTCAGCCTTTTTTTCCTTAATCTGTATAGACATCTCTATTTTCTTGTTATCACTGACTAATATATATTTTTAATATTCATCTTCAGCTTTTACTCAGTAGCTATTTTCCCAGTGCTTTCATCTGCTTCATCTCTACTGGTAAACTTAAGCCCTGGAATTCATGAAAACAGAGTGCCAATGCATATATTTATCGTGTACCCTATGACATGAATCATGGTAGTCCTCTAGTCCTCTAGGACATGCATTTATATTCCTGCATTCTTGAAAGGCACACAGGAGCCCCTGACATGCTAATCTGTAGCAGGCCTTCCTGTGCTCTGGAATGATGTTGCCTGACGGCATTATTCAGTGGTAGCGGGTAAGGCATCCAATTAATAAACAGCATACGTTACCTTCATCAGCTGCTTGGTAAGATATGTAGCACTTTATAGCCTACAGTTGCCTTACTTGCTGATTGTATATGCTATCACTGCAAATGAATGTGACTCAATAAAAAACAAAAGTCACTAAGCATGTCTATAGTGCTTGGGTCATTATCATAATACCTAATGTAAGGACATGGTACTGTGAGGTCCAATTAACAGGGGTTTGCCAGCATTACAGTGTGTGTGTGTGTGTGTGTGTGTGTTTGTGTGTGGGGGGGGAATCAGCGTCGTATATACAAGCAGGTTTGCCTGCATTGTAGGGTACTCTGTTGTTAGCAAGGATTTTCCTGCAATCAGCAGGTGTTTTTTGGAAGTGTATGTTGTGACAACAGTAGTAAGTTGCTTAGTGTTGTCTGCTCGGTGGCACTCTAATAGAGAAGAAGGACTGCTGTCGCCACAAAGCTATAGCAGCTGTTTATGCACCACTGAGTTCCTGTAGTTCACTGTATAACTACATACAACAGTAATGTGTACATTGTGTAGGAATACTGCGGAGGGGGTTATTTGCTAATTTGTCTATATATGTCGGGGTCTTGGTTCTTGCCTTCATGTCAGTTGGGATTATATTTCTTTTCTTTAAAGAATTTAGAAAACTTAGCCTTTCTATATGATCATCTAAACAACAATGCGGCAGGCAGTACTGTATCAAACATCACTGTGGTCCAATGGGAAATATATATATATTTGTAAATTTTCATCGATTGCTTATGTGCTTTAAATTTCATTCATTTTACCATTAGAGTTCCAGAGCTTTAAATTCTGAAGGTGTATTTTTTGCACGAGAAATATTATTGTCATTAAATATATTAATTTCTTCCTGATTTGGTCTACCTACTCTGATGTTATTCCAATAATTTGTGATTCCATTTGTGTAATTGCCTGTGAAGGACTTGTATCATTGCTTTTAGCTTATATACCAATCACTAACATTTGACTATCTTTTGATTTTCTCCATTACTCATTTGCAGAACTTTTTTTTTTGTTTCTTATAGCAACTGGATTCATCATTTCTAGCTACTTTCCCTCACTATATTGTATTTTTTTATTCCTAATTTGATATATATATATATATATATATATATATATATATATATATATACGCCTAACAATTCGTAATCTTTTTGTTTTGATCTTTTGTCTATATTTTTGTCTCATGACTTTTTTTCTTTTTCATTCTAGGAAATTTTTCAACGAGGGAATCAGAAATATTCCTTTGGCAAAAGGTCCTTAGCATCTCTGTCCTGTGACTATCACTGGGCTAAAGTACAAGACTGAAGTAACTCCACATCTCCACATGTAGATCTACTCTTGGCCATCTTTCATACATTTGCTTGTAAAGCCTAGAGTGCTTCAAATTGCTGCAGCAAGAATGTTGCCTTAAAACAAATACCGCATGGTATGTCTGTATCTAATCTCATATATCTCAGAAATACTAACTTTTGTGTAATTCCACTAGAAGAGAGAAATAAAAAATAATGGTAATTCAGACCAAATTACCATACTAATATAGGAATGATACTAAATAATATAAAGCAAAGTCATACATTTTTAAAAATGTTTAGATCTAATTTTTTTCTTTGTGAGTTAGTAGGCCCATGGTGTTTGGGTCTACCTAAGGGATAACTCTGTCAATCAGGTTGCATGTGGTATTTGGCTTCATGAAGAGTTCCTCACACAGCCATGTTTCCTCTTAGTAACACAAGGGGAACACTTTTATTTCTTTGGAGAGCAAATTTTTAAAAATCTGGAACATAAACCATACCCTTTACTTAAGAGGTATGCAGCCTTCCTTTTACTTGTAATAAATAACTACAGACAGTGGCTAGACAGCACATAAAGTAAGTTATCCTCAGAGACATAATTTTATAATATACATAAATATATGTTCCTCTGTTACATTCTCAAACCTTATAGGTCCTTGTTCTATACACAGTTTTTAATAACCACAGTGACTGCATTGAACTATTTCCCTGTAGTGGCAATGCATATATGATATGAAACCATATGCCTATTACAATGGAAAGAAAACAAACAGGCATGCAAGAATAGGAAGGAACACTTTAAACAGTGAGATGTCTTGAGGGCCATGTGAGAAAATATTTGTTTGCTTTTTAGAGAAAGAGAGAGAGAGACAGAGACAGAGATGGGGAAATGAAAGGATGCTACTGAGAAGGTAGTAGGTTCAAAACCAGTGCAATATGTCAGGAATGCATGGGACTACCATAAGATTATGAGGGGATATTTATGAGCTACCCTTGACAGCTTATCCCTGAGCAATGGAAGATCTGCAAATATGCAAAAGTTCATAGCACATCTACCTTGGTAAATCATTGTGGTGTGTGTGTGTGTGTGTGTGTGTGTGTGTGTGTGTGTGTGTGTGTGTGTGTGTGTGTCAGCCTCTAGAAACCTCAAGACTAGATTTTGGTTCTCAAAAGGAGGTGGTACATAACCATCCTTTAGTCTGGCAGTTATTGTAGAGGATAAAGGCCATAAGCTATTAACAAGCTGCCTCCTATAGATCAGAGTTTAATTCTTTGAGCATCTACTTGCCTACTGCCTGACTTTGAACAAGTCACTTAACTAGACAGTTATCTAGGACAACTGGAAAACTGGGCTAGGCTCCTGAAAGGACTCACTGACTACATGTTTAGTAACTTATTCTGAAACCCTGATGTTTATCATGCTGATCTCTGCTGTAGTAGCCTTGGCTATATTGATAATATTCTGCCAAGATGTACTTCTCAACTGTCCATTTTTTTCCTCAAATTATTGGTTTATTCCTCATAACATTTGTGGTTTTCTGAAAAATCACTGATGATTGAAGACATTAAATAATGGCATACATTTGAGTTTTAGACTTCATATCCTTCAGAAAAATGCATGCTAACACAAATCATGTTTTCTAGCAACTTTCTAAGTTTATAAGAGCAATATTTAAAATCAGTCCTTATTTTTGGCTTTTGCACCCCCCACCCCCACATTATTTAAGGCTTTCTCAAAATTTGTATGTGCCTAACAGCCGGCCAGCTTCCAGAGCTTCAGGGCACTATTCATGTGTCCAAACTGTCAGTTAGCCTGAGCTGAACTGACTAATAAAAGGTCTGGGTACAAAGACCTTCCAAACCTTCTTGCTGATGAAGGGAGTGCTCCTGTGCAGGCATTAGAGGATTGCTGGTTGGCTTGTACTATTTCATTGTTGGGCAGAAAAGTTCCATTTGAAGGAAAACGTCCACTTTTATATATTGTTTTGTTGTATTGTCCTGTTTAGGAAACTTACTTTTAAGCTAGGAGTTTATGTTTTAATGGACTGTCACAAGACTTAACTGCACTTTTTAAGATGGGACCACACTTTTTTCACTATCAGATTTAAAAGTTTTTTAAAGTAATTTTTATTGTGGAGAATCTGAGTTTGTTTTACTTTTTGGGGCTGACTTAATGTTTCAAAGTGCTTTTCACTAGGTTATGCATGAAAAAAGTGACTTAAAAACTTTTACGAGTGCTTGCTGCTTGTTTTCCCTTGCACCATTTTTGGCTTGGTCATGTCTCTGTCCCATGGCTGGTCCTTCTTTCAGTCACAAAGAGGAAAAGTTACCTTTGACCCTACAACAGGCTAGTACTTTGTTTCAGCAGGAGGAGGGTGAATCTGTTGTGTCCATAGCTTATTCCTCAGACCACTCGTCTATTAACCTGGATCCCACTGGTGTAGCACCTACTACAGTCATTATGGATCAGGAGTTAGCCATGGCCTCTGTGGCTGTTGGGGACAACTCAGTTGGGAAGGGATCTTGGGATAGGGAACAAGGTAGGCTTTCCTGTTCTTCAGAGTGCTGTGTCCATCCCTACAGAAGCTGCTGCTGCCATTACAACACTGTTAGCCCCATTTTTCCATGCCATAAGAAACAGGAAATGAAACATATCTATTCCATCTGAAATTTCCTTAGACGAGTAATTTGCTGGGCCTGGCTCAGTGTTTAATTAAGGCTCTTGATCCTTCTGATAAAATTGTTTCTGTTAAAAGAAAGAGGGATACATCTTCTGAAGAGAGTCTGGATTTTGAATATGGAAAGGAAGATGAGAGGACAGCTACATGGTTTTCTCCTCACTTTTCTAATTCACACTCAAAGGGGAGCTCAGTTTTTGACTCTCCCTGTGAGGGTTTCTTTTTCGCTGAAACTATTCCCAGCATGTGCCAGTATTTTTAGTGGAAGAACACTGAGGATTTTTAGTCTCTCAGAAATACTATGAACTGTTACAGAATTTCCAGAACCTTTACCCATCTCCCACAGTTCTGTCTGGATATGTGTGTGTGTGTGTGTGTGTGTGTGTGTGTGTGTGTGTGTGTGTGTGTGTGTGTGTGTGTGTGTGTGTGTGAGAGAGACTCACTGTAATGTTCCTGATAGTCAGCCTGCTTCCCCTAAAAAGACAGATAGAATATATAAAGCTCCTCATTCTTTTATGTGTTATACACTCTTCCCAAACCTGACCCAGTAGTTATAGATTTAGCTGATCGCACCACTGCTAAACATTTAGTTAATTCCAATTTTACTCTGTCTGACAAGGATGACAAGATTATTTATAAATATAGGGAAAAATGTGTGCTTCTGCAACTTTGATTTTTCAGAATTTTCAGTTGTCAGGCTTAAAGGTTCAAGTTTACTCTGACTAATTGTGAAAGTATGAGGAATGAAGTTTCTTCTTGTGAGGAAAATTCTGCTTTAAATAATTTAGTTTCTTCCACTGTATGGGTGAGGCACTACTCACTGTTTACAGTGTATGTATGATTATTTTTCAAGGGGCTATGGCTACTGGTATTTTTTGAGGGGTTTGCCTTTGCTATATTCTCAGAACCTTCCAGATGATTTGAACAATGAGATTCTAAATTCTCTTTTGGAGACAGTTTTAGTTTTTGGCTCCTCTACAGTAGAGGTTATCAAAATGTATGTCTTTTTCCAAATTTTCTAAGGGATTCTCTAACCCCTCATGCAATTTAAAAAATAATAATAAAATATACAGTTTCAACAGAATGCTGGTAAACAGATGTTTAAGGAGAAATGGTGCTTGGGAGGGCTTACAAAAAGAATTCAGACCCCCCCCCCCAAAAGAAAAAAAAAAACCTGGACAGTCTAACAAATCAGAATGATTATTTAAGGGACCTCCTTCCACCCTGGCAGTGTCTTTTCGTTTCCAGAAAGTCTAAATATCTACTTTTCGCTTTGGGAACAGGTAATACCAGACGACTGGATCCTGAAGGTCATTCAACAAGGTTATAGATGTCAGTGGAAGGAAATTCCTCCTTTCCAAGGGGATAATTTCTCATCAACCATTCTAGACCAAATTCTTTTATTTCCACCTGTTCTTAAATGCATGCTGTCCCACAGAGTGGTATAACCAGTTTCTCCTTCTCAGATTGGGAAAGGTTTTTATTGAAGGATGTTTTTAATGCCTGAGAAAGAAGATACTTTGAGACCAGTTCTGGATCTGCCTTCCTAAACCCAATTATGATTATACCAATTTCAAAATGATGTCACTTCACAACTTGTTACCGCTTCTTCGTCATTTAAGTTTCCTGGTAATACAAGATTTAAAAGATGCTTATCATCACATCCCCATTCATCCTGACTTCAGACATTTCAGAGGGTTCTGTGTGTCTGGATCACATTATCAGTTCTCTGCCATACCCTTTGGACTATCCACTGCTCTAAGAGTTTGCACAAAGTATCTGACTCCAGTTTTAGCTCATATGCATTTTCCATACTTAGATGACTTGTTTATCTTTGCATTGTCTTTTCCAAAGTGTCAATAATCTCTGTCCTGGGGTGAGAGATTTTTTACACAAGCTGGTATTTTAATAGAAGATTCAAAAGTATTATTTGATTCCTTCAGACAGGACTGAGTTCCTGGGGTGTCAGCTAGACAAATCAGTCGAAAGTGCTTTTCTTCCACAGGAAAAAAAATTAGATTTATATCTATATCTATTCATAAAGCTTTTCACAAAGACTTGAGTCACAGCGAAAGAAAACATGAAGATTTTAGTTCTCATGGTATGTATGATTCACGACACACTTGGCAAGATTCCACATGAAAAAGATACAAGGATATCTGAAGTCTCTTTGGTCCCAACACCAACAATCTTTTCAAATTTGGGGTTGGTCAGAACAGAAATCACTTGGAGGAGACAGCAAATTTTCCTAAGTCCAAATCTCCTCTTCTCCTTTCCTGCTCCATAACAGTCAGTCACCACTAATGCCTTGGACATTGCTTGAGGAGCAGTGTAAGGAGAGATAAAAGCGGTAGGTGTGTGCGACACCAAGGACAGCTGTAAGCACATAAATATGAAAGAGAAGCTTGTCCTAATTATGGTACACAACTGTCTGAATCATCTTTGGTACCTAGGGCCTCTTCATGTTGGGTGCAGACAAGAACACAGTCATTTGGTACATTGATAAGCAATGGGGAACATGTTTGTGTCCCTTCTTCAGACTAGCAAGCTTGGGCTATAGCTTCAGAGCACAATATCAGTCTGCAGGCATCCTACATGCTATCAGTACAAAACTGTGTGGCAGACAAGCTGAACAGGATCAGGGCAGACCCACACAAATGTAAACTAGATCAGAGGTCTTCTAAAATTATATCCATTTCTGGGGATTTCCTCAAGTAGACTTATTTGCCTCCTGTATGAACAATCAGTTGACATGATAGTGCCTTCGGACTCCATGCAAGAAGGCCTAGAAGACTAATGGCTTTTCTTTTCCTTGGACAGGAATGTTCATGTATGCTTTTCTACCATTTCCACTGATATTCAGGGTACTTCTGAAGATTCAGAAGGAATCCACCAAGATCATTATGGTGACTCCCTTATGGCTCTGGCAACAGTGGTTCTTCATTCTTTTAGAAATGGCCAGGGGCAATTACCACAAGCCTCCTCACAGAAGGGATATACTCACACAAGATCAGGGGTGCTTGATACACCTCGACCCCAGTCAACTGCAACTGACTGCCTGGATGATAGGGTCTTAAAGATTGTGCTCACAGTGATGATACCAAAATAATAATTTACTGTTTATTTTTTTTAGATTAGGAGCTCTTTCCTATTTTAACTCCTTACCTTTAAGGAAAAGGTCTTTCCTATTTTAACTCTTTACCTTTAACGAAAAGGTCTTTTGCTCTGTATTTTCAACTGAAATTTGCCAATATAATCCAGTGTGTGAACATTCAACATGTTTCGCCCTTGGTACAGTACATATAGGAAATACGGTGAATGATTGCTACTGCAAAAGCCGCTCACTCCTTCCTTCCCTCTTTGTTTTTTGGTGCATGGTTTATGCTGGGGTATGGACATTTACTTTTTGTTGTTTCTAGCATTTTCCTTTCAGGGCATGGTGTCCTTGTCTCTGTTGACATGAAAGGTCTGAAGGGCTTGGCACCCAAATCTGTCTTTTTAGTCAGCTCTGTTCCAGCTGACTTATTTTGGGTGTGTGGAAGGTGCCCTGAAGCTTTGGAAGCTGGATGGCTGTTATATCCTCAGTAGGACATAATCCATATAGCTAATGCTACTGCAGCAGTGATCATTTGAACATTTGCTGTTATGGTTAGTTTACTTACACAAGTGTAATTTCCACTTCTAACACGATCTACTACTCATTTGAGAAGGGTATTAAAAATTCAGCAGAACCTGACCCAGTCTCAAGGAATATTTTCATAGATTACTACTAGGCTAATTGCCCTTGTGAGCCATTTTAAGCCTAGCCAATTATCCCATTTGAGAATCAAACCCTGAACCTTGTGTTTGTAAGGCAAGCACCTTAACCATTATGCCAAACCTAAACCCCCCAAAATTATATCACCCCAGATGGGACTCAAACCCACAATCCCTGCCTTAGGAGGCCAATGCCTTATCTATTAGGCCACTGGGGCCTGAAATGTTTGATAATGACATTGACAAAAAGAGACTTGAAGAAAACAGCTTGCCATATAGTAGAATTTTTGCAGCAAAAAGTTGTGAGCACATTGCATGGAACAGATATGACTTTGAATCTACTGACCTCCACTAACATATTGAGTTATTTTAAATAAGTTATTTTCTATTACCAATACTCTAGGGTCATAAATAAATAAATAAACAAATGAATGAATGAATGAATAAATAAATAAAAACAGGTTTGTGTGCCTGTTTGGGATTACTAACAATACAATAACTGTACTTCAAAATTAAAAGGCTATATAAGTATATTCCATGCACGTTGCTAATGTACGTTTTAACTCAGAAGGGATTTTTGACATTTAAAATTCCTAAACCACAGCAATAACTACTATGTAATGTCTGTTTACCCCATTGCACATAACTACTGTCTTTTATTTGCTTTTTTTCCATGGTTGTCACTTATGCAGAATGAATACTAGTTACAAATTTTGTTTTTCATCAAGTCAGAAGTCTAATGTTAGCTAAACATATGCTGATAACAGTCAGCATCCTGTATGCTGTTCTACAAATGAGCTTTTTCAAATGTTGTCATTATGAAGGCCTGGGTGGGTTTCTCTTAAAAGAGAGAGATGGCTTCACTTTGGCACGTGATGAAATACTGCACTTGAAAAGAAAGCAGACTTCTAACTTCAGGCTTACCTAAAACCTGCTTTAGCATAGGTAGCTTATGCAAATCCTGCTTTATTTTAGTTAACTGTTACAATGTAATACTCATTATATAATTTATGTGTAAGATGTGTTGATAATATGTAACACTAGTTTCTTCTGTTCTCTTAGCTAGAACTGGTTGCACTTCTCTACATAAGATTACAAACTGTATGCAACAGAAATCAGTTTAATCCAACTTACTGTTCAAGTACCAGATATCATTGCTATGTGTATTTATCTGGAAACATTTCTTACAACAAAAAAATAAGGCTGTAATGGTGTTTTTGGAATCCCCACATCAGGCCATACTATTTATAACATATTGTGCATGTATGAATACAACTTGTATGCCCGCACAGTCATTGTAATGAATTATACGCCGTACACTACATTTATTATTTATAATTTCCATATCATAGCATCCTGAACCACATAAGTTATTGCAATTTTCACAACACATAACATTCGCTGTTGAAAATGCTTATACACCCATTCAGTTCTTAATGAGTTTTATGTTACAGGCTCAGTGCGACAGTTTCGACTGCATGGATTATAGTAAAACTCACTACACATAAACATCATTTATGAGCTTCATGCAACATCAGTCACTTAGGTGTGACACACTGTGAAACTGACTGCTCTTAATGTTTGTTATTTATAATCCCTGTGCTACAGCATTCACTACAGTCTACCTTAGTGAGCAATTTGCTTCCTGTAATGTTGTCATTTATAAGTGCCATGCCAACCAAGTCATTGCTGTATAATGTACAATGCAATTTGCAGCACTTAATGATGGCTGCTTATAATGTTGCTGCCACACTAGTCATTGCTGTGAAATTACTGTATGTTCTGGAACAAAAGAAGTCCATCGTTTATCTGTCACTGACCTCAAAATATTACTGAACAGATTGCAGAACTTAGTGAACAATTGCCATGAATTTACTCCAAGGCATACTGTTCGCTAGCAAACTCATTTCATATTGCATTAGAATTAAGACATAGTATAAATACATTGGAGGTCAGTGTAAATAATGTTCTGCTACCAATAAAAAGTTATTTGAAAATAAGTAAATTTGACTGATACAGTGGGTCAACTGTAATGTTACAGAAATCTGGATCAGGATTAACTTATGACCTTCAGTTACTACTTGCATGGACTTTGCAAGATCTCCTTATTCTTGCATATGGTTTCTTCAGGTACTTCCACTTCTAAAAACATGCTGGGTGTTTTCACTGGCTCTGTGCTTTGAGGGTTATATCATCAACACTTGCTCATACAACCTGGTTTAGTGTACTGGCCTAAGTACTGGGGGGATTTGGCCAGGGAGGGATTGCAGTTAAAGGCCAATGCCAGCTTGTCCAGTGAAGGAGGGAGGGAGCTGGTTATATTGCTGTGTAGGAGTTCCCTGTTAGGGAGGAGTCTAGAACTGAGCTTCACATGCATATGACCACAGGAACACAAACTCAGCTAAGGAGTGGTTGCACTCCACCCAATTATTAGAGGTATGAGGAATCATCCATTGATTATGGGGTCAGCATTAGCAGGCCCTGCATCATACTTTTTGGATAGCAGCAGGAATGTTACAATGCCTGCAGTCAATGAGGATGACTCAGCACTGACTCCTCCATCTTTCCTGCCTGCATGTATGGTGCCAGGTCTTGAGTTCCAGGGCTTGCCAAAGGCAGTTTCTATCAAGGGGGAGGATAACTCAACTTGTGTGCCAGAAAAGAGTTGGGATTATAAAGTACAGCTGAATATAGGGTCCTACTGAAACCCAAAGCAAGATAAAATATTGTTCTTTGTTAAAGGGTTACTGTAAACTGCCTATATATTTCCAGTCTATGATATACATTTTTCTTGTTACAAACGTTTGCACCACTAGAAATAAGCCATAATTTTAGTTGTAGCCACTAAGAATGTACTTAATTAACTCCAATATTCTGCATTTTATTATGCAGATAATCTATTTCTTTACCTTCATTCAATCATTTACCACTTAGGCTGATTTGGTCCTGTGTAACAATGAGTAATTGAGTATGTCTGTGTGTGTTTGTGTGTGTGTGTGTGTGTGTGTGTGTGTGTGTGTGTGTGTGTGTGTGTGTGTGTGTGTGTATGTGTGTGTGTGTGTGTATGTGTGTGTGTGTCATACAAGCACTCTCAAAGGCCAAAAACATAGCCTCTGTGGGACCAGACAACGTCCCAAGCTGCTTAATAAACAATGTAAAACAAGACACAGTGGAACCACTCGGCACTGTCTTTAACCATAGCCTGAGAAATGGCTTTGTCTCATCAGAGTGGAAAATACCAACAGTAATCCCCTTGCACAAAGAGGATTCATCAACTGACCCTGGGAGCTTTTTACCCATTAGCCTAACCAGCCTTATCTGCAAGGCCATGGAAAGAATCATCGTGGACCTTATCAACAAGGGCATAGGTGACCTTCAAACTCTTGACCTGACCCAGTTTGGTTTCATCAAGGGTAGATCTTGCTTATTAAAACTAGTGGACTTCTTTGACAATGTCACTAAAGCCCTGGATGAGAGAAAAATAGTACATACCACTTATCTTGATTTAGCCAAGACCTTTGATACAATCCTCCATTCAGGTACCACAGAGAAACTGTCCCAGCTGCGGATTAACCATACGTTACTAGATGGATAACCAACTGGCTTACTGAGAGAAAACACACTGTCAAATTTGGGGAGTTCTCCTCCACCAGTAGACCAGTTACCAGTGGGGTACCACAAGGATCTATGCTGGTCCCTCTACTGTTTGGAACTATTTCTCCGAAGTTCAGTTGAAGGTAAATGGCCTGGGGCTTACCAAGTTTGCAGATGACTGTAAACTGGGCACAATCATAGAGTCCCCTAACGATGTTAACATATTACAGAAAGGGCTGATACAGGCAAATGATTGATGTCAAACTCACAGACTAAAACTTAACACAGAAAAAATGCCTCATTAGCTCCTTTGGCAAAGAAGTAGCCCTTGCTAATTATGATATAGATAGCACCCCTCTCAGCTCAAACTCAGTGGTGTGAGGCTTGGGAACACAGGTTGATAGCAATCTGAACTTCGATCACCATGTGTCCATAGTGGTAAGAATAGCATTCTACATTTCACATCTCATAAACAAGGACATTGCATCCAAGACCAGAGAGGTTACAGCTCTACTATACTTGACCCTTATCAGACCATTGTAAAACAAACTGGTGAACCAAACAAAAAACACAATCCAGGCTGGAAACAACCCCACAGGAAACAGGATGAACCAGATTTTAATCTCAGTTTTAGCGCTTTTATCTGTATGTAGCATAGGACTTCTTCAGAAACATTATACTAATACAAAAAAAATCCTTTAAGTATGATACTTTCCCCTCCCCTAAAAAAACTCATGTACTGCCAGAACCAATGAAATGCACACTCCAATTAAAATACCATATAAATTCTTGACAATTAAAGACTTGGTACCAATCATTAAAATCACACATTCTTAAAGACATGTTCTTTGAAAAACACACATATGATATATACAAGAACTTCATACTATATAGGAACAGAGCTTCAAAATACTGGCAATAGATATAGTTTCATTGAGTCTAGGTGGAAAAGAAGCATTAAACCTAACTTGCCACCTTAACTATTTATATTCAATGGTATAAGCCCAAGGACCACCTCTTACATTTTTATTAATCACCTCAAGACACAAAAATCCAAATTCATGACCAGGATTTTCAACCACATGCTTAGAAAGTGCATTGTTGGGGTTTCCTTTCTTAATAGCATTGATGTGTTCATACATGCAATCTTTAAACTTTCTTTTGGTCTTTCCTATATAGAACCCCTTACATTGCTTACAGAGAACCAGGTAGACAATCCCAACAGTATTACAGTTGCAGAAAAAAAAATTTAGTTGGATGTAAATACTACTGATAGTGATCTCGTCATCTTCTATGATGTATTTACATAGGCCACAAAAGCCACATTTATGGGTACCAGTTCTCCCATTGATCTTATTTTAAACACCACCCTCTCCATTTTCTAAGATTTCCTTAATATACCTCCCCCTTTTGTAAACAATTTGACATTACCCCCAATCAACTTTTGAATTTCATGAAAACATGAAAAAACATTCCAGTTCTTTTTCAAAGTTTCATAAATGTGATCACTATGGGGGGAATAGGTGGTGACAAAAGGTAGTTTAAAACCAAAATTGTCTCCATCATCAGGTCTGTTGTTTAGGCTATAAGTGCCACTATCACCACTTAATAAAGGGGGAAAAACATTTTCTTCTTTTCTCATTTACCTCATCTCTTATGTTTTGTACTAATTCCTGGGGGTAACCTCTAGCCAAAAAATATTGGCCAAAAATTCACATTCATGGAAGTAGGTTTCTTCTTCAGAAACCATCCTTGTCAGATGTACAAACTGCCCCTTTTACAATGCCACATTTTTGGTGTCCCAGGTGGCAACTGTCATAATTTAGGAGGCAATTTGAAAAGGTGGGTTTCCTATAAATGCTGCTGACCAACTTTTTATTCACTGTGTCTGGTGATTTTTACATCTAAGTATGAGATGTCTTGTTCACTCCATTGGGAGGTAAAAACAAGAAAATCTGTTGTTTGATTAATATAGTCAAGGAAGACCTACAGTTCATCTAGACGTTCTTTCCAAACAATAAAGATGTTGTCCAAAAAATGCAAATAGAGGGCCCATGGTGGGGCCTCTCCATGCTTCTTAAAAATAAACCTTTTCTCCCATTGCAACATAACTATGTTCGCAAATATGGGGGGCACAAGCGGCCCCCATTGCCACTCCTTTTTTCGGCAAAAAGTAGTGCCCATTAATGTTAACATAGTTGTTTCAACACCATTTCCATTAACACATCTAAGGTGTTGATCTCCTTATTAGAACAAAGGTGGCTTTCAGTTAGAAAATCATGATACCAATCTAAACCCTCCTCATGGGGTATCACATTAAACAGATTAACAACATCCAGAGTGCACAAAATTAAGTCATCTTTAAATTCAGTTTTAGATAGTTTACTAAGGAAGTCTGAGGAGTCCCTACAAATGTGCTGTACACCTTCCGTATCAGACCCTAACTGAGTACAGTGCTCCCTTCTGTATGTACCTCACCACATAAGTGCAGCAACTGGAGAGATCACAGAGATTTCTAACCAAGAGAATCCAGGGCCACCAAAACATGACATACATAAAAACACTGAAAGACCTGTCAATGTATTCTGTATCCTATAGGCTGCTGACAGGCGACTTGTGCCAGGCCTACAGAGCAGTCCCTGACCCTGCCCCAGTGGAAATGATGCACATCCACAAATCAAATAGGACAAGAATAACTTGCACCAGGGATCGCAACCTGGCCTGTGACATAAACAGAACATGCTGGAGAGACAGCTATATCTCCAAGTGATTGCCCTTCATCTGGAATAAGCTCCCACTCCATGTGAAGCAGAGCTCCTCAAAGACCCTATTCAAGTGCAACCATGCTAACTGAATGGGTGACCGTAAATTCACCGCACTGGTGGCACCTATGTCCTTCATGGACAAGGGTAGTTGGTGCTGATCACAAAATCACTCTGCTAACAATGACCATCTAACTATGGTCAATAAGGATACTTGGGTTTTTATATGGCTTGGCATTTAAAGGCCCTAGGGCCATTAGCCTAGTAACCTCCTATGAACCTATGAATGCATACCTGTACCTGGGGATATCTGTCTGTGTCTGTGTACATGTGTGTGTGTGTGTGTGTGTGTGTGTGTGTGTGTGTGTGTGTGTGTGTGTGTGTGTGTGTGTGTATATGTGTGTGTCTATATCTAGCTATATATCTACACACACACACACACACACACACACACACACATATATATATATATATATATATATATATATATATATATGGGTTCACTTTATAACATCGAAATACTGAAATGTCGAATTTCAGTATCCCGAAGCTATAAAGTCGAATGTTCAAAATAGTGAACGGTCATAATCGTGAATTTGACGTATGTCGAAAATATGTTGAATTTGCGGTTATGAAGTTGCGCTATGTAATGTCCGGTTTTGTGTTTTGTTGGTGCGTGGTGCCGTGTTTGGATGTAGGTGTTATTTCAGGTAAGTGAGTGTTTTGTAAGGGTTTTGAGTGGGAGTTAGAGTGTGTGTGGGGGATTGGAGAATGTGCGTGTGTGAGTGAGCTTTTGTGTTGTGTTTGTGCGATCTCGGAGTTAGTATATATAAGTAGGGTGGGGGTGCAGGGGCTTGCCCTGCTATGTGTGTGAGTTGTGTATGTGTGTTGTTTTTTTGTTTATGTTGTGATGTGGGTGTTGTGTTGTATGTTTAGTGTAGTGTGTGCAGTGTTTTAGGTTATGTGGTTTTGCGGTTTTTGTTTATCGGTGTTTTGTGGATTCGGTTTTATAGTCTCGAGATACTGAAATTCGATATTTCAGCATTTCGAGGTTATAAAGTGAATCCATATATATACACATACACACACACACACACACACACACACACACACACACACACACACACACACACACACACACACACACACACACACACACCAAACATACACACACACACCACACATACACACACACACGCACACAAGCACACACACACACACACACACACACACACACACACACACACACACACACACACACACACACACAAACACACATTTGCTAGCATGCTTGTGTGTATAAATGATTATGATAACTGATATAATAAAATTTAAGTAGATCACATTTAGAAGGTCTTTCTGGTTTATTGTTTTTGTCAGTCAGTCAAAAAGAAATAGCATCGGTCTGTCATTCTCCTTCCAGTTCATGTTGTATTTGACCCATTATCTCTCAAGCTGCTGTGTACTTAGTCTCTTCTTCAGAATTAAAAGCATTATTTATTTTGCAAAATGTAGGCAGGTGTACAATTTTCTGAACTTCTCATTTCTGAGCAGGACTGTCATTAGCCCTCCACAAATCTTTGAATGTCACAGCATCCTATAATGATTTGTTGAATATGGCAGTCACTAAGATTGCAGACTCTTTCCATACTTAATTCAGAATTCAGGGGTGATTATACAGTGGCCCATTTCTTTGTCTGGATTATATGTTAGGGCTATTTCTTTATTTCTGAATGTCCAGTTATTGTTCCCTTATAGAGAATATCACAATTTACGTTTTCTTCTTTAAAGTACAGAAATAAATCAAAAACGTAAAAAGCTTGCATTTTTTATCAAACACAGTACATATGCTCTTTTATAAAGGTTGTTTCCATTCTTTTATTTTTTATAACTTAAAATTCCCCTATGAATATTCTTGTGCTGATTTGATTTTGTTTTGTAGTCACAACTCCTTCATCTCATCTTGCACTGTGTCCCCGTAAGATTACATCAGAGATGTGACAGGCAGCACATTTTCTTTTGCTGGATCTCTGAATTGTTTTTTTTTTTTGTCTGGTGAATGGATTCTAGTGTATCACTTTATTCATTCTTTTTCGGATGCACAACTTTGTGTAGACTCTTCAAATCTTTAATCTTGTACTTTGATGTACATTTGAATACCAGAAATGCATTTTGAAAAAAAGAAGCTAATGTAGTTTGGTTGCTTGCTTGTTTGTTTATTTTTTCTATTTATTGATTGATTGATTGATTGATTGTCATCCCCAGGTTAGCCCTACTGGGCTAATTATCAGATGGTAATGGGGGGCAGCAACAAGTGAAAACAGTTCAATTGCAGTATATGTTCATATATATATATATATATATATATATATATATATATATATATATATATATATACAGTAGATTTATATACACTTTGTGCAAAAGAATCTGACAGCAACAAGTTCCAGTACATGCACAATATACATAACACAGAAACAGATGAAGGATATAATGTTTCAACATATGGACAGTATATACAGTTGACAAAACATAAGTGAGTGAGAAAGTTAAATGAACGAATGTTGTAGTATTTGCATATTATATACATGTTACTTAGCCATAGTTCAGTGTGTACAATATTTACAGATATCTGGAAGAAATGCATAGAAACCTGAAAATGAGGAAAAATAAGTATAACACATAGACTATTATACTTAACAAAACAGAATGAACTTGTAAGAGTAGAAGGTTAGTAGCGGGAAGATAATTTGGTAAGAAGAGCGAGCATTAGTGTGGATATGATTATAGGAGGGAACGGATAAAACAAAGGCTATTTCTAGTGAGTGCTTACTAAAGTAAGTAGCAGTGAGGAGATTTTGGCTTGGGAGTAGCAGCTAAATACTTACAAGTAGATAGATAGTAACTGCATTTGTTAAGTGCACACAACTGCAGTTCCAGGCCACTGTTTCTGAGGTCAGACGTTTCTCATCTGTTACTCTCAGCCTTCAGTCTCCAAAATGTGGAGGTCTATATGTCTCATAGTGTCAAACAAATGGGCAAAACAGAAAGTTCACAGAGTAGATATTAACTGTTTCTTCATACTTACAAAATGTTCATTTGATAAACTAATATGATTTAATATTATTTTATCACTGATATATATTTTTTAATCTTAATACAAAATGTGTGACAGACCCTTTCTATGTGGAATAATGTGGAACTCGAATTTTCTAAGTCTCAAAACGATGGACTTTTCTACTTTGACTATCAACTACTTCTCTTTATTCCCCTCCTAATCTCTCGCTCCCAGATACCCAGATACCACCCCTCTTTCTTCCACCCTACTCTCATTTCCCTTACAATCCAACTCAAACAAAATGCTATAACTACCTTTTTAGGCATATATTATAAATTCTCCTGCATTTTTCACTCTGTTCTTATCCACCTCCTCAGTACTCATCTCCTATTTGAATTGCCTCATTTGTTGAATTTTCCCTTATTTGTACAGTATTGTTCATCTATTTGACCTTATTTAATATTAACTTTTATTGCTTTTATTATATTACTTGCTTGTTATTTTCTTTTTACTTGTATAATCTGTACTGTGAATATATTACTTGCTTCATTTTACTGTGAAATGTTTATTGTATACTTTGTACTGTGGAGCTTTTCTCCCTGGGCCTCTGCTGAAAAAAGGCACAAGCTCAGTTGGACTATCCTGGTAAACAAATGTCAAGTAAATAAATAATAAATTAAAAAAATATTGAAATATTGACAGTTGAAAGGTGTGTTGTCATCGCTGACCAAAACTACATGATGGCAGTATAGCTAGATTAATAGCAGTTAGAATCAACAATCTTATTATTAGGTGAAGACCTTAACTATTATGCCAAGCCCATATAATTACTTTTTGTCTTTTAAAGGGTTTACCTTTGGCCAAATCATTGGCTTGCTTCAGAAAAAGAAGTGCTAGCATGATGCATCAGATTATGTGACTAATACCTGACAGAACATAAGAGAATATAAGAAAAGCGAAAAGCACTTGCAGAGAGGGACTACAGAACTACTTACAAGCAGAAAATTATTTATTTATTTATTTGACTGGGTTAGTCTGACTGGGCAATAGACCTTTTTCACTCTGCTCTTACCCACCTCCTCAATACTCACCTTCTATGAGAAAAGCTCCAGTAAAAAAACAGAAATAAATGTAATGTTACAAGATTAATGTCTTCTGAAGAAGTCTGCATGGGCAGATGAAAGCGCTTAACCAGATTGTTTGTATGTTTTCAGTGTAGTTCTTTTCAACAATAAATTCTTTGTTACCCTGTTCGAGTCATGTTCACTCGCTATACTTTTCAACATTACTTAGACGGTGGTTTCCGTCTAGTGGATTGTGTTTACGGTGTTGCCTTTGCTCTCTTTTTACATTATAAACTAATAAATGAAAAGAACAGAACTAACACAAGTAACTGCAGTGGCAGGAGCAATGACAAGGAGCAACCATTTCCTTTCTCCGCACTAACTGCAGGTCTTAAAAAGGCACGTTTAGCAAGCAAAAATAAATAAAAAAGAAAACAGAACTAAAGTAACTAATTAAAACAGCAGTTAAAAGGCCCTATACATGCATGTATATGTGTGTACGTGTGTGCACCTGTGCTTGTGGGTACTGCAATGGTTTGGACTGCATCTGACAGCAATAGGCTAAAATACATTATGGTGCATCCTATGTGTATATTCATTAAATCTTTCATTTGATCACAATCAAATATGTATTTCTCTGAATGTGTGTCTGAGTTCCATCTGTCTCTTCTTTTGCATCCTTGTGTGTGTATATGTTTGTGTGTGTGTGTGTGTGTGTGTGTGTGTGTGTGTGTGTGTGTGTGTGTGTGTGTGCATGTGTTTGAATATCCAAATTTCTGTATACGTGTTAGATTGTGTCTGTATGTCCCTGAATCTGCCTGTGTGTGTTCACAGACAACACACACACACACACACACACACACACACACACACACACACACACACACACACACACACACACACACGTATGCATAACATACACCAACACACATACCACAGAAATATAGGGGGAATTTTGATAACTGCCAGTTCACCTATGGCCCAGTAAAAAACCCATGAAGACATAAAGTTTACATGTAGACACTTTCCAGAAAGCGTCCCAGCCAGGGATCAAACTTACATACCAAGCACTGCGTGATAGTAATGCTAGCTACTGCACCACTGTGCTAAAAGCGTCTTATTTTGAATGTTATTATAATGGAGAAAAAATGTGCACCAGCATTTGCATAAGGCAAAAGAGATGTGGGATTCAGCTTCACTCCCTCTATTGTGGGTCATCTATATGAGAATCCTGAACTCCTTTAATTATCTGCAAAACCTGCTTTGGAGGCTGTGATTTTTTTTGTACAACTATTCATCCATTGTTCCATACAAACTGCATGGTATATTAATCACTGTGATACAACATTTAATTTGGATATGCAAACAAATTACTCCTCAAATTTCATGTCATAAATCCATTTCATTGTAGCTCACGGGAAAGCTTATAGCACACATCATCTTTTGGCAAGTTTATGTCACGCACTGTTATGTAAACTGGCCTTTATATTCCTGAACACCTTTAAAATCATTTATTATTTTCCTGTAGTCTAATCACCATTCTGCAAGATAGTTTTCAATTTGCTGTGCACAACAGTAGACATTTACGACTGCCATTATGAAAAAGTCACTATCGTGTAACTTAATGACTCAGTGTATATACTGTTGATTTCTAGCCTCTATATCATAACAGTAATTACTGCATTATTTATAACTCAACAGTCTCAACACATTGGACATATCTATTGTATTTTAATTTCACATGAACTCATTTAGTAAATCATGCCCAGATAAACTGCAAGTGACAAAAAGGAAAGTACATACAGCTATACAAGCATAGTTAAGAACAAAATTCAGGACAAACGATGTTTTAATTTTAGAAAACAATCAGCACAGTAAGCATGTCTTTTAATTTGGCATACTGCATCCACAGGGAGATCGTCACATGAAAAAGAATCTACAGGCAAGCTTAATGTACAAAGTGCAAAATTTAATATTCACAGTTTACCATTCATTTGTTAAAAGTCATCTCTGTTTAAAGAACTGCACACTGTGTAGCATTTAACAGTTTATACATTAATTTCCTCAGAGTATATTGTGGTTCACCAAAACAATTTTCTGCAGCAAGCTTCCTGAGCATGACTTCCACTGAATGAAACACCATATGGAAGCTTATCTTTGAAAAGATGCCATCACACTGGAGCAAAGGTCTTGCTCACTTTTACTTCCCCAGACCATGTATTCACTCAGCTTGGAGCTGTTGCATCCTACTGGGGCAAAGTTATTTCCCTTACTTTTTGTATGGTACCAATGAATAGAAACAAAGGTTATGAAATTATTAAATTAGCATTTCTATGAAAGTGCTACTTTTGTGGCATTGAAAGAAAAAAAATGTGCTTATGGAGACATTGGCTTATACTTCACCATTTATAAGTACCATAGAAAAACAGGTGTATATTACGTTATCAAACTTTTAAAAGCTCGAACGTCATATGGTCGACACCATAGGATCAAACTTTTAAAAGTTTGAACGTTTCAACGGAGATCTCCATACAGTGCGGAATGGGAAGATTTCCCTGTCCTGCACTGTAGTGCAATCTCGGAGTTGGCATATTTAAAGAGTGGGTGGAGTGGGGTGCAGGGGGGGGCTTGCCCTCATGTTTAATATGGTCAGGTAGTTTTTTTTCTGTTGTTCATTTTTTTTTAGCTTTTCAAACTTTTAAAAGTTCGATCATATGATTTCGGCCATATGACATTCAAACTTTTAAAAATTTGATAACGTAATATACACCCTAGAAAAGCAGCCATTGATGCAGAAGTTACTGCACTCAATTCCCATGTATTAGTGTACTGCTGTTACTAGACTGTAACCAGAGTGGCAACAAAGTGCAGATATTTACCACTTATTATAAACTGCAGGCACAACAGCCATCACTGTGTAACTTAAGACTGCCATGCAATAGTCCACATGTATTAACTGCAGGTGCAACTTTCTGTACAATTTAACTTTCTGTTTTTTTTTGGGGGGGGTCCTTTATTCTCTAATCAATCCCTATAGCATCCAAGCTACTTATTACTGTCAGTATAGCAGGCATACATACAAAATGACAGAGGAATGAGCATAGGTGGCAAAGTGACTTGCAGCAAAAACACTATCTCGTCTTGTGAATCCATCCCCCCAAAAAACAAACAAAAAACAATAAATCATGCAAACAGGCATGCTTATGTATGTTTATTTATTTCTTCAATTAAGTGAGCTGGTCGATATGGTCTTTTCAGCCAAGACCTATGCAAGGGTAAATAAAATATATAATTATATATATGTGTATGGTCAGTTTAATGTTAACAATCACCAGCATGTTTCTTAGGAGACAGGAAGACAGTGAAGTACTCAGAAAAGATCCATACAGTTAAAGAGGACATACAGACTCTACACAGTAACCAGAAATGAGGACTGAACTCCATACCCCAGAGCTATTAAGATCAGATTTTATGTATTTATTTATTTATTACAAATGAGTTGGACTACACAAGCTCCTTTTCATGCATGATCTACTTAAAACAGTACAAGGTAATTACATAATTTCAGATTATATGTACAACAAAGAGGGAAATCCGTGAACAGACTATTTTGCTTTGTTCTCCTCTTCCCTACCATGCTACCTCTAGACTGCTTAAGCAGGTTTGAGTCGTACTTGTAAAGTGAATAAGGAGTGACTAAGGTGTCAATCAAGATCAGGAAGGTGGAACCGTTATGAATAAAGGAGGAACTCATAGGTTCATAGGTATATACTAGGCTAATCACCACCACGGCTTTTAGAAGCCTAGAAGCACAACCCAGTCACCAACTGTGTCCCTATGTTTTTATTAGGAGGGGGTATGTTAATTTGGAAGTTTCTAAAGGTTTTGTGAAAGGATATGTTTATTTGGGCATGTTACTGTCTTCCTCTATTTATCAGAGACTGAAGTAGACAGTGAGCGTCATGTGTGTCAGACAGTAAATTTCTGATTTCCCATCCATTGGTCAAAGTTATGCTTAAATTGGTTAGGGATGGATTCTGCTTCACATAGATGGGAAGTCTACACCAGAGCGTGGGATCCTCTGAGACACATATCTGTCTCACCAACAAGTCACAAGCAAAATTTATATCCTTGGATCTAGTGGTTCTGGTGCTTTTGTTGCAAAAGGTCCATCAGAGTTGGATTTGAAGATGCCTTGTACGCCAGACATAAATAGCATTTCAGTAACCTGTGGGAGACAGAGTATAGAGATAGGGCTTTAAGGTGATCTATCTAAGACAATGTATTTATATTCTGGATTCTCCTGGTAAGTAACCATTGTGTGCATTTCAACTGTTGCTTAAATCTGGTCAGGTACATGCTGAAGGGGGCATTATATTCGATGATGGATCTGATAAGGGCAGAATAAAGTAGCACTATGTGTTCCTTGTACCTGGATTCCATGCCTTTACTTATAAGATGGACTACATAGAATGATTTCAACACTACATTGGCCACATATTGGTCAAAGGCCAAATTACTGTCTATGTATGTTCCCAGACCCCTGTCTATCAGATCACTTCTTAGGGGTGTTTTGTCGATAGAGTAATTAGCCTGGGTGGTCATTTTCCCAAAAGGCACCATAATGCATTTTTTGGCATTGAGTTTTAATCTGTGACTTTGGCACTGGTCATTTGTTTGTGTTAGGCCCTCTTGTAAGATGTTTGTGTCATGGGGGGAATGTATGATACCTCCAAATTTACAGTCATCTGTGAGCCTGGTCAGGCAAAGGTCCTTGACATTTTCCTTTACTTCTGAGAAGTAGATTCTAAGTGGAAGCAGTCACAGCATGGAGCCCTCAGGTACTTGGCTGGTCTCTGATCTCTAATTGAAGGTGGTCCCATCAAGCCTGACTTGCTGGGTCCTGTCTGTGATCCAGCTGGCAATCCAGCAAGTTATGTAGGGGGTTATGCCCAGTTCAGTGAGTTTATCAACTAAATCTCAGTGGGATGGTGTATTGAGTGAGTGCCTTAACCAAGTCCAAGTAGGAGGCTTGCACCATTTTCCCCTCATCTGTTGCCTTGGTGACCTTCTCAAAGAATTCTACCAGATTTAGTAGGCATGACCTTCCTCTGATAAAGCCAAACTGGGTTGGGTCCAGTGTCTGAAGGTTGCCTATGTCTTTGTTGATCATTTCCATGAAAATTTGTTCCATGGCTTTGCATATAAGACTAGTAAGGCTAATGGGTCTGTAGTTTCTGGGATCTGTTGATGGTCCATCCTTGTGAAGTGGGACAGTCATTACAGTCCTCCACTCCATGGTACAAAGCCTGTTTTGAAGCTATAGTTGAAAAGTGACTCAATTGGTCCTGATAGGTCATGTTTGAAGCTATTATGAGGCATCCTTGGATATTGTCAGGGCCCATTGATGCTGTGTTAGATTTTTGGCCTTATTGAATGTTGCCAGGACCTGCTCCCTACAATAGCTGGGAGAAGGGGGGTTATGTTAATTGTTATTTCATTGGGGGGAGCAAGGGGAATGCATGGTGAAGTTTAAGCTGAATTTGTCAGCCAGCAGATTCATTATGTCACTCTGCTCAGTGATAGTGGCACCACTGACCACCAGTTCAACACACTGCTGTGTTGTGCCTTTGAGGTTAAGGTCATAACTGTAGAAGGCCTTGTGGTTGTCTTTATCATGTGCAGCTATTGTGACCTCATAATTGGTCTTGCTGGACTTAATTAGCCCTCTTAGTTTCCTGTTTAATTTGATTAGAGAGCTCTTATCACTATGAGAGTTTATCTTCCTGATTTTAGCCAAGACTTTTTTCCCTTTTATGTTTACCCATATTAAGGCTAGGATTCTACTAATATGGTTTGTTTTTACTTTGTTTTGGGCTTACGTCTAGTAGGTGCAGTAGCCTCTACACAGCCGTTGACATGGTTGCATAGGGTCTCAGTGAACAAACCTGCATAGGTTGCTGTGAACTTGTGGTTAGGAGAGGTACTGTATTTTGACAAACTGTCACTTAATAGGATGTAGATTACTTTGTAATACTTCCTCTTACAGACTTTGCTGGGGCTACCAAGTTGATTTTTATTCTGAAGCATGTGCACTATACGGCCAAGTGTTTATAAAGCCCAGGAACTGTTGTGTCCGCAAGTTTGAGGCAGTGTTTGTTTCCAAGTCTATAGAGGTTAAAGTCACCCATGAATCCCATGAATAGGGTATTTTGTTTAATGGTGCATGCCTCCAGTAGGTCTAGGTATGAGCTTTGGGATTCTTGGGACATACAGTCTGACCTATAACTTGCTTGGATATAGTATGGGAGTTTGTCTATGCTGATTTAGATGTGGATAAACTCCAGTGAATCTTCTTGTTTAACCAGTCTACAGGTGTACCTGCTGCTAATGTAGATGGAGACTCCTCCCCCTTTTGTCTCTGTATGTGCAGTTAATGGTCTAAATGTGTGGAAGGCACTGAAGCCTTGTACTCCTGGAGTACTTTCTGTGGTTTTAAACCATGTCTTGGTAACAGCACAGATCAGATGTCTATATTCTCCAGAGTGAAGAGAGCTTGTAGGGTGTGGAGTTTTATTTGCTATGTCAGTAGGTTTGTCAATTTGGTATTGCCTGAAAAAGGCTTTAAAGAGTGGATGAAGTTTTAGCCAATATTTGCAAGACTAGGGGAGACAGGTGTGTACCATCCTTTGTAAAGCAACATGATTTGTTACCATGTCCTCCCATGCTGACAGGTGGACATACCTGCCTGAGACACATAGCCATGTCCTCCCATGCTGACAGGTGGACATACCTGCCTGAGACACATAGCCATGTCCTCCCATGCTGACAGGTGGACATACCTGCCTGAGACACATAGCCATGTCCTCCCATGCTGACAGGTGGACATACCTGCCTGAGACACATAGCCATGTCCTCCCATGCTGACAGGTGGACATACCTGCCTGAGACACATAGCCATGTCCTCCCATGCTGACAGGTGGACATACCTGCCTGAGACACATAGCCATGTCCTCCCATGCTGACAGGTGGACATACCTGCCTGAGACACATATGTAGAGAGATTAAA